>NC_090926.1:351133578-351301078 GCF_040938575.1 Ambystoma mexicanum
AGGCATATTTCAGCCAATAGTCTAATTAATTCAATCATATCCTCTGTTTAAAAGCTTCCTATTGCTGCTTACCTCCTGCTTTCTTGTTTGTTGTGTTGGGGAGCTGCTGCTGGGCCGCGCAGTGTCTGTTCTCCTCAAAATGGCTGCTATTTATGTGTGCGTCATCACGCCAGTTGCGTGATGGCGTCACATTTGTTTATAAACGCCACGTAGTGACGTAGGCGCCTTTTAGTAATTCGCTAGTCGCTCGTGCTTAGTTCTTTCATGTTGTCTAAACATTCAGGTTCCAACTTATACTATAAGTACACAACTCTGCAATATAATTGGTGCGGCACAATATTACAGTATGTATCCATATGGGGTGACCACGTTGGATTGGTTGCTGCTGGGGTGTTGATCTCGTGGCACTGGGTCAGCTGGGCTCATCTCTGCATAGTGAAGGTCAGGTCAGCAGAGTGCTGTAATTCTAACTATCTAAACTACGGCAATAGGATCTGAGGGCATGAGACAAATGGCAAGCATAAAAGTTTGCCATGATTGGGTGTGCTTTCAAAGTCCACTGACAGGTTATATGGACATTCTACCCTCTGCACCCAAGCAATCATAAAACACAATGCTCCAGACCCAGGTGCCCTCCTTGGGGGTTTTTGATCTACCTGATGCCTCATGATACGGATTGACATGGGTTACTTGTATAAAGGATATATTGGTGTGGGGGATTGGTGTTATGGTGGGTGTCCTTGTTTGGTCACTGCAAGGGGCCAGATGTGTATCTGTATCAAAGAGCAGAGGGGCATGGTCCAAGTGGATTGTGGCTTGGTGGGGTGGGGGGTTGACGGAGCACAGGCAGGTTAGTAGGGATGTATGTGTTCTTGGGCTAAGGCCTGCTCCGGTCTCACACAGGGCAGTGAGCTCATCTTCCCCAGGCGATACTAAATGTTGCAACAATGAATGGCTGGACTTCTTTGAGAACAGGGTTTGTGCGGAGCTGGCAGGAGGCTGTGGTGGCCCTGGCTGTCTGTGCAAGGCGCTGGGCAGGGGAGAGGCAGGTTTTTAGAGATAATTTTTGGGCCTAGCAAAAGATGGCATCTAGTATGTTACAAAATTGAGTCTTTGAACTTCAATAAGGCATTTGTCTTTTGTTAGTGGCTAGAAGTTGATTAGTACAAATTACACACACGAGAGACGGGAAGGGGGCGACTCCCCCCTTTAGTATGCGTGAGATTTATCCAGTGCGGTAATGATAAGGGGGTGGAAAAGACCACCTCTCCCCCCAACATTACCTCCTTTTGTTACTACTAAAGTAACGAATACCCTCCCCCAGAACATCTACGTTCCTCTGCCCTCTTTACTGCCTCATCCCAGGCTGGAGTACCTTTTCTTGGCATCCAAGCTCGGCACAGGTTACTGAGGCTCTCCCCGACACTGTGCATACTCTTCAGGGGTGCATGTCATGTAAATACAGTCCCCACCCCATCCATATTGACACATACTTCCTAGTAATTGTCTAGATCTTGGGGTTGCTTGATGGTCGTGTGATAGTACTTATCTACTACATTGCCTTTATTAAATATTGCAACCTTGCTTTATTTGCGCTCCTCACTCTCAGAAGTTTGCACTTGGGCTTCCCTAGTATCATGAGGCATTTCCCATTACTATTTTTGTTACCTATAGTCACCATCATCATCGCACTACTAGGAATCGCTTCTGCACAGCATCAAACCCCTAACGGACACACAGAAGATCAGCAGGAGGAAGACGATATTGGAGACCAATAACTTAATTGCAGTTCGGAGCCATGCTGAACCAGTCACTGGGCTGGACACCACCTTCTTTTTTCATTTTCACTGCACGTTCATGTACTGCAGCAATTACGTGTGAAAGTGTCCCGTTATCAGCATCTGAAGAGGGTATGAAAGTGCAACATGCACTCCTGATTTTTTGGCAAACACGGTCCTCCATTGCTGTGAAGAGGTCCAAGACGTGGCGGTTTTGCATCGTCATCAGTCTCAGTGCTCTTAGTTCTACTTTGATGACATTGAACCCTTCCTCAGTATCGTTGGCCAGTTGGATCAGGTCCCAGCGGATTATCTGGAGCCACTTGGCGTTTGCTCGTGTCTGGATGCTGTGGATCAGTGATGTAAAAAATGTATCTGCAGAGCTGAAAAGATTGTATTCATCAGGGATCTGTGCCAAGAGGTCAGAAGAGTCTTTAGAGAGGTAATTGGATGCTCTCTTTTTGCGCGATACTTGGTCTTGCAGCTTGTCTTCTGACAGTATGCCATAGATGGGGGGGTTCTTCATTCATTGGTTGGGGCGCCTGTTGCTGTTTGTTGGGCACTCATTCTCCCTTGATGTGCGAGCCGCGAACTGAACCAGTACAGAGGTTAAACCGGAAATCACATGGAGCCGTCAAAGCTGCCCTGAAGGACTGCAGGTACAGCAGCAGTCAGACAGGAGCTGGTAGAACCGTAGAGGGACCCGAATAGCTCTACAACAGCACCCGTGAGTCAGAAGGAGAGACCAAGGCATACGAGTGAGTTGGTCTGAAGCAGGTGACCACAGGGTGCTCCGAAAAAGGCAGTTGGGTGAATTTGATGATTTTGAATACCGAACAAATTAAATAAGGCAAACTGGGCTTAACTCTTCTAACAATGGATTCCAATTTGGAGATAATTGTAACTCGCATTGCCAAAGCCGCAGAAGAGTGATACCAAGGCAGACTGGGCGCAACTCTCCTAACAAGGGATACCAATTAGGGGACAGTTGTAACACACATTGCCAAAGCCGCAGAGGAGTGATATTAAGGCAAACAGGGCGCAACTCTCCTAATAAGGGATACCAATTGAGAGATAATTGTAAGTCAAGAGGTTGCATAAGCATAAAACAAAGGCTTTAGGAGCAAAGCCCTCCTTGTATGAGAGTTCAAGGGGGAGAGAACCAAAAGGCAGTAGATGAATAAAGAGACAGTAAGAGTGTACCTTCCCTTTTATGGAACAACAATTTGGGAAGAGCTATAACCCACTTTGTCAAGAGACTATAAAGAGAAGCAGATGTTGTTCAAACCTCCTCACTTAGGATCCTGGTGTAGATAGTTTTGGAACATGTATTACCACAGAGTACAATTGTAGTAGTAGGAGTTTTATCCTGGCAGGCGAGTATACCAGATAGAAGAAGATGATTTAAAGTAATTTGGTTGTTGTAAAAGGTGTGTTGGAAAATAAGTGTTAACTCCATCACCTTGTCTTGATCAACTGTTGCATTTCAGAAAGTGTTTCTTTGAAGAAGTATGATTATTGAGCTTTCCTGACTAAAGTGTTTCTTTTGAAGAAGAAGAAGAAGAAGGATGATGTGCTAATAATTGCTTGGCCTTTGAGAAATAAACATTCGTCCTGGGTTATGAACTTGTATTTTGAGGAAAAGACTTTTGTTTTGCCAAGCAAGAGACTGTGGGAAAACAACAGTTGCTTTAATTTATGAACAAGCCTTTGCCAAGTGGAAGGATATATTGAATATAGAAGACCTTTTTTGCTACGGTGAATGAAACCTTGTTATTGAACAGAACTTTCTTGAATCTAAACTTTGCTCAAGGGATTCCTGAATTGATCAAGGGGAAGGGAGTTCCTCCCTGGTTGCAAGGAGTACTTTCTAAAGCTTTTGAGTTTGAATTGGTATGTTATTTTGTGGAACTTAAGACAGCAAAACAAACCTATAATGATGTTGTATATTTTGTGTGTGAGCTAGATACTTTTTGGACACTAGGTCATTTTTCATTAGCCTTAGTTTGTTAGGCCGGGATATCCTTGTTAGACTAGGGAAAGATAGGCGTTTGTTTTACGTGCGCTTTCAAAAAGTAGGTTTCTTCTGTGATAAGTGAAGGAGGTGCTTGGACAAAATAGTTATATGAACTAGGAGAAGACCTAAAAATAATGAGGTTCCTATGGAAACAGTAGTAAGGATGGAACAACACAAAGAGGGATAGACTTATGCATATTACACCTCCAATTGGCTTTTCCTAAAATCATAAAGTACTTAACCTAGCTTTAAAAAACACTTGCCCCTCCAGGGACACCCTATTTTATAAATCAATGTTCAAAGATGTGGCATAGCAGACAGATCCAAGACCTACTCTTAACTAGTCTTTACCTTCCTGGCTATCCCTAAGCCAAAACGTACAATATTCTAAGGCTTGGCAAACAAAAAAAGATTTCACAAAATCAAAACTTAAATGTCCAGCCCTAGTCTAAATCATAACATAAAGTTCTCTTTCGAAGGCTCTTCTATGTGTTACTGTCATGCCTGCGCCATGGGCACATCCATTTATGCTCCATTTGGACTTTGCTGCTTAATGATTATTGTCAACTAACTACGCATACCATAATGCACCTGGCCGCAAGCATTGTTTCCTGGCCGTTCCTATTGGTTTTCTATGGAACTACACCCCCCAGAAGCCTTAGAGTCTGGTCCTGCTTCCACCAGCCCAGGAACAGAAAGGGAGGTGGCCGATTGCCTGCAGGTGCGCTTAGCCAGGTGCTACCAATTAGCCTGCCTCTGTGCTGGGCTAGGCAGTATATAAGGCTGCTGTCTGCAGTGGCTCAGCCTCTTGCATTGAGAGTCCTTCCTCCACCTTTCGCGTCGGTCTTCGGATCCTTGTATGCTGTTTACCCTCTCTCCTGCTTGGACCCTGCCTTGCAGCTTGTTACACCCTGCTGCCTACAGCCCCGCCTTTTGGGCTCCCTGCCTTGTTGCTTGCTCCACCCTGCTGCCTCCAGCCATAGCCTTCCAGGCTCCCTGCCTCTCAGCACTGCTCCTCTGGGCTCTCCACACTGCAGCTGATCACGCTCTGCTGCCTTCCAGCCTCCGCCCGTGCCCTGCCGGGCTCTCCACATTGCAGCCGATCACGCTCTGCTGCCTTCCAGCCTCCGCCCTTGCCCTACCGGGCTCTCTACATTGCAGCTGATCACGCTCTGCTGCTTTCCAGCCTCAGCCCTTGTCTTCTGGGCTCCCTGCTCTGCAGAACCTCACACCGGCTGCCTTAGCCCTTGTCCTTAGGGCTCCCTGCTCTGCAGCCTACCTCACACCGGCTGCCTTAGCCCTTGTCCTCAGGGCTCCCTGCTCTGCAGCCTGCCTCTCTCCGGCTGCCTTTGCCCTTGTCCTCTGGGCTCCCTGCTCTGCAGTCTTCCTCACTCCGGCTGCCGTAGCCCTTGTCCTCTGGGCTCCCTGCTCTATAGCCTGCCTCTCTCCGGCTGCCTTTGCCCTTGTCCTCTGGGCTCCCTGCTCTACAGCCTACCTTTCTCCGGCTGCCAACAGCCCTTGTCCTCTGGGCTTCCTACTTGCAGCTTATCACGCTCCGCTGTCTACCCCCTACCTTTTTCCCCGCTGGGTCCTCGGCCTAGCAGCCCTCTACAGCCCTCTGCAACCTTCTACATTCGGCGGCCCTGCCCCTCAGGGTTCACTCCTTACTGCCCGGCCTTTCTGGAATCCTTGCCGTGCAGTCTGCTTTACTCTGTTGCCCTAAGCCCTTTTCCTCTGATATTTCTACCTTACCGTCCCACTCTTGTGGGCTTACTCATTGCCTTCCTGCTCCTCTGAGCTCTCCACCTACCCTTCTGTACTCTGTTATCATATCCTGTTACTCGACTTTCCCTTCATATCCTTCTGCTAGTTTGCTATCATCTCCTTTCCTGGATTTGTCTGTTGTATCTTCTCTTGTACTGTTTGTAGATCCTTTGTACAGAGCTTGTCTACTGGTTCCCATCAGTCAACCTCTGCCCCTTCCCTTGTCTCGTTTCTACATCACAGACACCCATAGCTGCTGTTCCAAGTCATGAGCAAACAGCGTGGGACTCTGTTATAGCAAACTGTGCAGAAGGCTAGAGTATTTCCAAGGTTCGTGGAATACTCTTTTCCTATTCTGCATACACCCCAAGAGGGTATTCACTCTGTACCTTTTCCCTTGCTACTCTTCCCTACTCTTCACTCCCTTTCCTTTCCGCTGTGGGTGTTCCTATCTGTCCACTTTATTTCAGCACCCAAACTCTTCTGGGTATCTTGTGCCACTCTTATTAGAGTGCCATCCTTGACAGAATGCAAGAGCTAAAAATTACTTATTTCATTGGCCGGAAAGGCACACACAGACCTAAGATGTTTTCCTTTCGAGTTAAGAAACCTTTGCATAAACCTATGGTTTCCCTAAAGACAGCAGACAAGAAACCTAGTCTAAAGGACAGACTCGCCTTAGTAAACAAAGATTTACAAGCACGATACTATACTCTCTGGCTAGCTGACCCTTCTTCCATGTACAATTATTATGACATTTGCGACTATGATCCGCAGTCCTTATCTGTTGCAGAGCTACAGCAAGAAAATGAATTCTTACAGATCTTGTTAGACCAAACTGTGGAAAACTCTCCTGCGTCTTCTGACAAGCCTTCTAACACCGTAACAGCTAAGGACATATCACTCATTGTGAGAGAATCTAAACCAGAATACGCTGTTGCCAGTGTAATATGCGCAAGATCAGCTTGGCAAGCTCCCCAGAATGCTGGAAAACCTTATTCGACAGGACAAGGCAGTCATTATCCTGAGGTTTGTGCATCTGGTTCCGGGTACAAAAGACCTATACTAACCATCGGTTGTCTTAATACTTCCACAGTATCTATTAACCACAATAACCCTAAGGTCAGTCTTCCCATTGCTACAACCACATTTTCTGCCACACCCGCTTCTGAAGCTGTAGATCAAACTAATGATACTTACCTGCTACACAAACAACTCCTACGACTTAAAAGAAAGACCGAAGACCTTTATGATGACTTTGTTTATTTGTATCACAAGAATCTTATGAAGGGACACAAGTCACCAGACCTTCTGACACTATGTCCAACACCTGACATCTTATCTTTTGAGATCGACATGATAAGGCCTGGAACTGCCATACAGAAAAGTATACAGACTTTTACCAAGCAGATGGAAGACCTACATATAGCATATGTATCCCTTCTAGAGATTGACACAGCTCTTTCACCTTCCAGTCACAGAAACTCAGGGGGTTGTACTGACAGAAAAGAATTAACTCCTCCGGTGGGTCAAATCACGCACACAGTCATTACACCACAAGACAAGGGTGGTCTACTGATTGAAAATCCCTCTGAGTCAAAGGATGATTCCGCCCTCACCCTTGCCTATCGTCCAGTACTCACACCTACAACCTCCTCTGCAATGACAATGGCAGCTGAAGAGACTGGCACAGTTCACACCGAGCATGCTGAAAAGGCAAGCGGGGCTTGCCAAAGTGTGGCTGTGCTATCAGACATCACTCTCGAGCAATTAACATCTTCTGTTTCTTCGATACCCCCTGAATCGCCAGTGGTTGTGGTACCCGATCTACCAGTAGTTGCAACACCTGATCTGTCTGTAGCTGCTATAGCACTCGAACTTCCAACTGCTATTCATGATCTACCTGCTGCTGTGGTTCCTAAACCCCCGGACACATTTGAGACTCCTGAAGTCCCTGCTACAGATCTTGAGGTTGCTATAGCTATTGTGAATCCTGGAACTACTACTCCAGTTGTTCCTGCTGGTATATCTATAGCACTAAGACTGCCAAACTCTACTCTACCAGTCTCAGGTGCTCTCCAGCCCGCTGACTCTCTCATGGCTCCCTCACACCTAGTTGTTACAGCATCGATACCCCCTACAGCCATCCAAGATCTCACCGCTGCGGTATCCTCTGAACTCTCTATGGCTAACCCTAATGTTGTCATTACTACTTCGGATGTCTTGGAAAACCTTCCTAAAGATACCAACTCTGCTGTACCTATGGCTCCACTTTCCAGCATCATACTGTTGCCCGTCAAAGCAAAATCTATCTTGGAGCCTGCAGCAGTTTTTCGCAGTTCCTCTCTTCATGCACACACAGTTGGGGTCTGTGTTCCACAGACTTCATCTTTTCTGAATTCTACATCAAATGTTCAGAACATTGGTACCGGCTCCGTCATTCAAGACTCTGACCTTACAACTCGTTTCTGGTGCCTCATGATGTGTCTTTTTGGAGTAAGACTCTTGTACTGTGGAACAGACACTCTTCCTACAGGTCGGTCTTCAGGGAGCCTGGAGAGGGGCATACTGTCATGCCTGCGCCATGGGCACATCCATTTATGCTCCATTTGGACTTTGCTGCTTAATGATTATTGTCAACTAACTACGCATACCATAATGCACCTGGCCGCAAGCATTGTTTCCTGGCCGTTCCTATTGGTTTTCTATGTAACTACACCCCCCAGAAGCCTTAGAGTCTGGTCCTGCTTCCACCAGCCCAGGAACAGAAAGGGAGGTGGCCGATTGCCTGCAGGTGCGCTTAGCCAGGTGCTACCAATTAGCCTGCCTCTGTGCTGGGCTAGGCAGTATATAAGGCTGCTGTCTGCAGTGGCTCAGCCTCTTGCATTGAGAGTCCTTCCTCCACCTTTCGCGTCGGTCTTCGGATCCTTGTATGCTGTTTACCCTCTCTCCTGCTTGGACCCTGCCTTGCAGCTTGTTACACCCTGCTGCCTACAGCCCCGCCTTTTGGGCTCCCTGCCTTGTTGCTTGCTCCACCCTGCTGCCTCCAGCCATAGCCTTCCAGGCTCCCTGCCTCTCAGCACTGCTCCTCTGGGCTCTCCACTCTGCAGCTGATCACGCTCTGCTGCCTTCCAGCCTCCGCCCGTGCCCTGCCGGGCTCTCCACATTGCAGCCGATCACGCTCTGCTGCCTTCCAGCCTCCGCCCTTGCCCTACCGGGCTCTCTACATTGCAGCTGATCACGCTCTGCTGCTTTCCAGCCTCAGCCCTTGTCTTCTGGGCTCCCTGCTCTGCAGCCTACCTCACACCGGCTGCCTTAGCCCTTGTCCTTAGGGCTCCCTGCTCTGCAGCCTACCTCACACCGGCTGCCTTAGCCCTTCTCCTCAGGGCTCCCTGCTCTGCAGCCTGCCTCTCTCCGGCTGCCTTTGCCCTTGTCCTCTGGGCTCCCTGCTCTGCAGCCTTCCTCACTCCGGCTGCCGTAGCCCTTGTCCTCTGGGCTCCCTGCTCTATAGCCTGCCTCTCTCTGGCTGCCTTTGCCCTTGTCCTCTGGGCTCCCTGCTCTACAGCCTACCTTTCTCCGGCTGCCAACAGCCCTTGTCCTCTGGGCTTCCTACTTGCAGCTTATCACGCTCCGCTGTCTACCCCCTACCTTTTTCCCCGCTGGGTCCTCGGCCTAGCAGCCCTCTACAGCCCTCTGCAACCTTCTACATTCGGCGGCCCTGCCCCTCAGGGTTCACTCCTTACTGCCCGGCCTTTCTGGAATCCTTGCCGTGCAGTCTGCTTTACTCTGTTGCCCTAAGCCCTTTTCCTCTGATATTTCTACCTTACCGTCCCACTCTTGTGGGCTTACTCATTGCCTTCCTGCTCCTCTGAGCTCTCCACCTACCCTTCTGTCCTCTGTTATCATATCCTGTTACTCGACTTTCCCTTCATATCCTTCTGCTAGTTTGCTATCATCTCCTTTCCTGGATTTGTCTGTTGTATCTTCTCTTGTACTGTTTGTAGATCCTTTGTACAGAGCTTGTCTGCTGGTTCCCATCAGTCAACCTCTGCCCCTTCCCTTGTCTCGTTTCTACATCACAGACACCCATAGCTGCTGTTCCAAGTCATGAGCAAACAGCGTGGGACTCTGTTATAGCAAACTGTGCAGAAGGCTAGAGTATTTCCAAGGTTCGTGGAATACTCTTTTCCTATTCTGCATACACCCCAAGAGGGTATTCACTCTGTACCTTTTCCCTTGCTACTCTTCCCTACTCTTCACTCCCTTTCCTTTCCGCTGTGGGTGTTCCTATCTGTCCACTTTATTTCAGCACCCAAACTCTTCTGGGTGTCTTGTGCCACTCTTATTAGAGTGCCATCCTTGACAGTTACTCACAGTCTTCACCCTTTGTCCATTGTCATGGTTGTAAGGAAGTCATGGTATCAAAGTAAGACAGACACAAGTGACCACAGTTCAAGGATGTTTAATGAACTTCATCAAGGGTGTGATAAATTTGATTTGAGTTATTTATATTGCGCACACAACTAACTTAATCAAATCCTGGCGCAGGTGGAACAATGGTCTGATTAAGGAGAAAGAAATCTGCCTAAATGCCAATAAATATCATCAGAAGGAATGTGGGGCAACATCTATTTAAATAGATAGGTTTTTTGGACCTGCTCTGAAGGTCAGTAGGGAATTTACCGTTCTTAGATTTAGTGGAAAACTGTTCCACAGTCTTGGTCCGGTAACTGAAAAGATGCTATCTCCTCTAGAGACACAAGTAGTTCTAGGGAATGCCTATCTAAACCTAAATCTAAGATGGGAGCAAGCTACAACCATCAAATACTAATAATCCAGTCCTAGTGGAGTCTCGTCAAATAAAAAGGGCCTATACTAAAATAAAAACTATTACCACTGCTTACCGCTAAGTTACAAATAGTGTGGGGTAATGTTCATGAAAAAGAAAGAAGTGTTCACAAATGTTCAGGCCGTTGGCCTCCCTTCCCCATGTTTATAGCATGGGACAAGGCGGTTCACTTGAGCATAGCACACTCTTGGGCTTATTCGGCACGAGGATACAGTTCCTTTTATCAACATCATGGCCTTCTGTGCCCAAGTCTCTTACATTTAAAATCTCTTGATTCAGAGGGCCGATGTACCAAAAACAATGAAAAAAGATTATTTTTCAAATATTCAAGTCGGGCGATTCACTTTCAGTCTGGATCCCCCTCAGCCAGGCTCCGATCCCTTTTATGCAATTAGCCTCCCTCAGCCAGGCTCAGACCAATTTTAATTTGCAGGCATCCTTCAGTCAGGTTCACAGTTGCCACAGCAATATCTTCTTGGCAACTCACAGTTCACCCCGGATCCCCCTCTTCCATGCTCAGACCCCTTTTTATACAATTAGTTTCCCTCAGCAGGGCTCAGACTGATTCCAGTTCGTAGGGTATCGAAGACTTTAGAATGTGTACAGGATTTAGCTTAACCCACTGAAGGACTATTTCAATTTCACAGTTCAATAATTCTCACATGCTCAGTTGGATACCAAATAGAGACCTTCAAGTGAGCACCCACGTGGCGCCAGACCACTCTGTATCTGGTACCTATTTCGGTTTCATAAAGTTCAATCACATGCGCCTCATCTTTCTTCATACAATGTTGCCGTTTGCAACCTTGGGCATAACACAGTCCAGTGTGCTATCAGCCTCTCCGACTCACCGGCTGTGCTGACTTCACTGGCGCTACTTTGTTGTCGGAGGCAAGGACAGTACCACAGAAGCAATCGCTTCTCTCAGTCTTGGCTATCAATGCGGGAGGGCCCTGTGTACCTTCTACACACACTGCACCATTTTTCATTTGTAATTCCCAGTCTTATGTTTCTTTTCCTCGAGGCCTCTTGAAAGTCGCGGTTCGTCTCTGAAAAGGTCAAGGGTAATTCCCTCCCTGCAGCCCTCTCTGGTGTTGCTGCCTTTTTCCTCGGTTTAAACTGCCATCTCGGAATTGCTGCTTCCTCGTGCGTTTTGCCTTGCTCAAAGTGTGCTTTCGTGTTCCGCCTTTTATCCATGTGGGGAAGTGTGATGGAAGTCAGGTTGTGTAATTATCAGTAATTGCCTGACTCTGCTTGAACCTTGTGTTGGGACAGGTCAGGTATACGGCTCTGGTGTTAGTCCGCTGTCACTCATGATGAACTGTCCGTGAGAAGGTGTTCGTGTTGGGAAAGGGAGGGGGGGGGTTGAGCTTCTAGGTATCCTACCTGGTAAGATAGGGAAAAGGTGTTACAGGGAAGGAGATACCGCGCCTCACCTGTCGGTGTCCCACTTCCACTCCCCGAAGACCCCCTCGTCCGGTGTTCCTCCCACACTGATCCACTGCCAGGAACTTGATTCGATAGTGATGGTTGTTTCCTGCCACCTGGATGACAGCTCCCCGGGGACTAGCGGGTAAGACACCTTCAGGTTTCTTACAGGGTGCACTTTTTAGACCTCTGATAGGCATGCAGGTTTCCACAGTCGGCCAGTTACCTTCCAGCTTGTACTGGGCATGCCTCCAATTCGTCTTGCTGCACTGTTGGATCCCTGCCACAAGCTGATACTCCACAATACCAGGTAGATCTCTTGCGGACCTCTAGATTCTTAATCTTCAGGATAGGTCTCTCCCAAGCCTTTTGTCCTTAGCAGTCAACATATGAGTCTCTCCTGAACCTCTTGGGGTATACATCTTCAGCGGGTGGGACATTCTTTAGGGCCCTTGTTGTTACAATATTCACAGAGTAGGTTTCTCTTAGACCTCTTGCATCTCAATATTTCAGAAATGTTCTCTTCTAGACATTTTGTTCAATGTTGAGGTCTCTTAACAGACCGCTGATTTACCAATGTTCAATATTCAGGTTTCTCTTAGACCTCTGTTAATCATTTCATATTCAGGTCTCTTATAGGCCTTGGGAGGTTCTGCATTTAGAGTTCAGGTCCCTCCTAGAGTTCTGGTTTCTCAGCATGCATATATTCAAGATTTAGATCTCTCACAGACCTCTGGTTTATCAGCCTTAACTTGTTCAGGCATTCAGTAGACCTCTTGCTTCCCAGCATTCACTTCCAGGTCTGTCCTATACCTCTGGTTTCCCAGCACTCACTTGTTTAGGCCTTTCATAGATCTCTTGTTTCTCAGAATATGTTTTCAGGTCTCTTACAAGATTCTGGTTTCTCGGTATTCACTGCTAAGGTTTATTCTAGAGCTCTGGTTTCTCAGCACTCCACTGTTCAGGTCTCTCCTGGATTGCTGGCACGCATCATTCCGTTGTATAATGGTATTGGTAGAAAGCATGGAATCCCTCCTCTAACCGCTCTCCACTCCCCAGTGTCCCACATACTCGCAGGGAGTGTACTGCAGTGGCATATCTGCTTGATCGTGTGGCCCACCTTGCTTTCTCCTCTGCGGATATGTTCGGGAAATATTACCTGTAGTCGCTGCACTCTGTGTGATTGTGAATTAAAGTGGAATGCATCTTTGTTTTTTCCCGCTTTGGCCCCTGAACCTTTTGTACATGGCCTGAATGGGCTTGAAATGCACATACCCAATAGGTATTTGGAATCATGGATGTACTTGCTGGAGTTATACCACACTGTGGTGAGCCTGCAGGATCCTGCACCTTCCACCCTATGAGAGGCACATTGGGTAGCGGACAGATGAACTCAGTCCCTTGCAGCTCACCCCTACCCCACCCCCCCCCCCCCCGCATTCCCAGACACTAGGATGGGGAGTTCTGCCAACTCACAAAAGAGCACTTTGTGTAGAACATGGCTAGACCCATGCGAGGTCAGTTCAGAGATCATATTTTATTTAAGGCTAAAATGGACCCGGTTTGGGCAGGTGTCATTTTGTATAGCAAGTAAGGATATGGTGTACCCTCTTTTGGGGTGGAACATAGATTCAGCCGTATTATCAGGCAATTTACCAGCTCTTAAGTGAGCATTGCTTTAAAGAAGGTGTGGGGAGGTGGGGATGGGGGGTGAGGTAAGGGTTTTGTGCCTTACTTCCAACGTCGAGTTTGGAACAACCTCGCTAAAGGCTGTTAACCCGTCAAATTATATCTCTCCCATACTACTTTGTAGGTCAAGCAAATTATATTGCTATACTGCTTTCCTTTTATATGGTAAAGTTGGAAGTGCTGGAATATGAGGAACAGAGCATGACATTTCCCTACCTAAAATTATTGGAGGGCTAATGAAATAGGTTTGCACTTTTCTACAGGAAGCAACGGGACAACAACTGGCCCACCATAGCCACCATTACTTTCCCTAATCTGAAAATACAAGCTTGATGATTGCATTTACTGAGAAACCTTGACTAGAATTGTGACCACACCTTTAGCTCTAAGAAACTCAAAACATCAAGGCTAATAGACATCCTGGAAAAATATCTTTCAAACATATCTCTCCTGATGAACCACTGGATCTGAAATGGGGAACACTTGTTGAGAGATTGAAACTTGTTTGGAAACCACAGTGAATTGAAAATAATAATAACACTACTATTTGGAACTATTAGCTTTTTCCCTTATGGAAGATTGAAATATCTTTTGAAATAAAAACGTATATATCACTGGAACAAAAACTTCCTCAGAAAATCATTTGCACTTTGACTCACCGACAAAACCATACACAATATTTAAACCACTGGTTGGCGCATTAGAGCAACATTCTCCCTTATTATTAGGTTTGCACTTTCACCTTCACACAGTGGGGCGAATGGAAACAGAGCAAAATATTCACCTCTATATCAAGGCCGTTTAGCATAATGCAGTTTTATTAACAGGGAAAGCACATTTCTCTAGTTTGTGCATTATGTGCGGCATCCAGAGGGCATATGGGCCAGCGCACATGTGCACAGCTTAGAGGGACCATAGGCCTACAGTGGTGGCTCCTCCATAATGAGCGAGGGGACATTCCAAGAACCCTTGTCCATTGTGGAGGAGGCGAGCCACCCCCATGTTGGGACTGAGCACTCCCTCAGCTGCAGAAAGCAGCTGAGCGAGCACTCCTCGACTGGCTTAAACTGTCAAAGAGAAACGTGGTTTCACTTTGGTTGTTTAGTTCTCCAGTATGCATACTGGAGCCATGAAAGCCTGGGGTGTTGCAGGAGCAGAGCGCAAACCCTTCCTTGTTTTTTTCGTATCTCCTTTCACAAGCACAAGGCCTCCGTGCTGCCTACAAAAACCTTTGTTTTGACCTTGCCATGTAAGAATAGATTTCCCTAGTAAGAAGTCTGTTTATTGCCTACCTGCACTGTGCTTATATTGCACAGCACCAACCACAAACTTAACTGAACTCCTTCGGGATGAAGACTCTGGGTGCAAGCACACGCCTCTCTCTCCGCCATTACATATTTTATTCAGAGCTGTGTGTGCAAGCCAATGTGTCTCGCGGTTCGACAGGCATTTCTCGCATGTGCCAATTCGTCTCTGTTTTCTTTCCCAGCTAAACATCAGGCCAAAGGGATATGTCCAGCTGTAAGATATGTGTTTCTCTTGTAGGGCCTTCGTCACTGGTCGCATAAGTCTCCTCTTGTGGAGGGTCGTAAGCGGCAAGTCTGGAAATAGCTGGATTGGGTTACCGTTGACTGTCCGGTAAGTGAGAGATCTTGCTGCTCTTAGGATGCTTTCATTCATACTGTAGGAGGCGAAAGCTACCAACACATCCGTTGGTCTTGAACCTGGGTCATTTCTTTTGGGGCCCACGCAGTGTATTCTGTCAAATCCTATTGTTTCTGGCATAGTGTCGTGAAGTATGTTGCTGAAGGTGTGCTGCATCGTATCTTGGATGTCCTTGTCTGGTATAGACTCTGGCAAACCTTTAATCTTTACATTGGACCTATACGATCTATTTTCAAGGTCCTCGACTTGCAATTCGAGTTTGGTGGTGGCCCCAGCCACCTGATCCAACAGAACGCTATTGTGCTTTGTCTCCTCTGTGATGTTGGAGAGGCCACCTTCCACTGTGTCTACCCTGTCGCCTAGCTCATTTATCTCTCTCCGGACTTCTTGCAGTGAAGCTTTTAGGTCATCCTTCAACAGACCTATTTGGGCATGAAACGCCGTCATCCTCGCCTCCATACCTTTCAGACAACTCAACCGCTCGTCCTTGTCGGAGGTCATTGTGCCTGGGGCGGGGGGATATGTAGCTTGGCTTGCTTCTGTTGAGTTTTGTGGGGACGGTGTCAGGTTCGGTGGTTGCTTTTAGCTCCAACACTTGGCCAATTGGTTCTCCTGCCGTTTGCTGTTCCCTTTACTCTTGGAGGTGCGCTTTTTGTTCTAGCTCTTGACATCGGGGTTGTTGGTCCTATAACCCTGTATGTCCACCCGCACTCCTGCTTCCTCTCTTGGCACAGGGTCATGGCTTCTTGGTCCGATTCGCTGAAGGATGAGGACTTTCCCACTGCTCTATTTGGTACCTAAGCGTACTCCCCCTTGCGACCATATCCCAGGGGATTGTCTGGCTGTAATGAGGGGTTAAATTGTTCCAGGACCCCAGAGCTCCACCTCGGGAGAGGCCCTTCACATATGATACTGCCCCCTAGTGCGGCCCACGAACTGTAATGTGCCAGGCCCAAGGTCTTGTGTATTGCTGTGTTAGTAGGTGTGTGGGGGGTGGTCACTACTGACCTTATAAGTTTGGGGGGTATGTCTGCAATTCCTGTTGAGGGCACTTGTCCGGAAGATGTGCCCTGTTTTTGGGAGGGTCTCCCAGCCTGGGAAGGTCAGGCTCCAGGTAGTAAATTGTCCAGAACCTTTTTTATTAATTTTCCCTTTGTGCCATGTGGACCCCTGTGGATGTAGTCAATTTCTGTGTGGGGCTCCCATGGCGGTGCTCTGACCCCAACCCCCCACTGTTGGATGTCTGCTGTGTGGAATTTGTGCTGGGGCGGTAGGGTACAGGCCGTGGCCTGCCAGGCGGCTGCCCCTAATCCGCCTACCTCTGTAGCCTTTCACCAGGGGTCCTTCAGCAAGCTGGAGTCACCCTGCTTGATAAGCGGCTGGCGAGCCGCTCCGCGTCCAGGGGCGACCACCTTTCCTTCACTCTGCAATGCTCAGGCGTTGTGTTGGCGGTCCGCATCTGGCCCACCTTGCCAGCTGGACACAAGTGGGCGCCACCCTCTGCAGGGCGGGAGTCGGGTCTGCAACCCTGAACCGGCCGGTTCGTCACCCCAGGTGTGGGGTGTGTTGGATCATTACTGGGCAGGCAATCCTCCCTCCTGCAGTCCTCCGTACACCTCGACCGCTGGTCTCAGCCCCGGCCCGGCCCCTCGTTCCCTAGCGTGAATATCCCAGTGCCGTGCCCCCCCTCCTCCATTGACCTGGCCCCTCTGCCTACTCCCCCTTCCCCCAGTGCTGCCCCGCACAGGTAATGCATTGAACACCAGAAATAACACATCAGACACTGTGTAAAGTTGGAAGAGTTAAATGCCTCAGCAGCTTTATTTGCATAAAGTCTTGGAGTTATCTTATAGGCGATCCGTAATTCACCACACCACAGGTTCTTCTACTCCATGTGAAGTTACCTAGGTACGCCCCCCCCCTCCCGTCGGCGTCAGGTGGACGCCTCCGGTGGAGCCCGGCCCTTGCTATCAACTTCTCTCTACCCCCTGGCCATACAATGTTTCATTTTTTTTTTCATGGTTCTTACTTCATACTTTGTCCACCCATTTGCTCCAAGGACCGGTGCGTAGCCCCGCCCAACACACCTCAATGTGTCCAATGTCCGCTTCTATCCAAAACAGTCAGCCCCTTGGTGCCTCGCTAATAGCAGGTTCCTATACAGACACCACCGACAGTGTCCCAATGCAACTCATACCCCACATACATTACACACGGGCCGACACCGCCCTCCGGTGCCAACTCACACCTTTCTCCCTGCCTATACAGTCATCGTTTGGCGATGTCCAGCTATCCTAGCGCACCATTCTACACTAACCAGCCCCCCAACATCCTTTACTGTGCCGCTTCTGCTGCAAGCATCTCGCCCCAACTGATCCGGCCCCAGTTGTCCCCCTTTCGCCTTGCAGTCCCCCGGCCAGAGCTTCGCCGGGCCCCCTAACCCCCTGCGCCCTCTCCCCAAGCCTCCTTACCGGATCTATCCCAGAGCCCCCCAGCCCCATCCTCCTCCGTGATCCCTACCCTTAACCCTGACCATTCCTATCTCTGGCTTGCTTGTCCCCTCTCCTGTCCCCAGGATTCTATGCCTCAGGCCACCCGCCCCAGCACAGCCTAGGCCCTCTCGTCCCCCTAAAGGTCGGCTTCCCCAGCCCCAGTCTGCCGTCCCCCCCGTCACTTACCCCCCCCAGCCTTGATCATTGCCTGCCCCCCTTCCTTCCTAAACCTTGAGTCCCTCGGGTCGCCTTGCTGCCCTGTCTTAGGCCCCCCCCCCCCACCTCGCCCTCGTGTCTCCCTCCTTCCGTAAAGACTTCCCCCTACTGTTTGTTAACGTTACCTGAGCCCCGTAGTCTCCCCTTGCTTCTCCTCCTTCCCTTGAAGACCTTTGTTGTAGGTTTGTGTTTATTCCTCCTCCCCCCCCCCCACGCCCCGCAATTGTGGGTTGGAATTGGCTTCCAAGTCCCCTAAATCCCTCCCCTTTTTCCCCAGGGCCTCCCCTGAGTCTAGAACTCTTAGGGCGCCGTAAAATCTAATCTGTTGGCTGATCATTCCCCTTATGGGCCTGTCAGTGCTTTGCTAAAGGGATTGACCTGTGACTCCTCCATGACTCTCTGCTGGCTGCCGGCGGCGGAGAGTTTCCCCCCAGCCTGCATAGGGCACTCTATTTCCTGCGCTCCTCTGCCCCGGGTCGCCCTTGGCCTTCCACCCCTGGTTGCCATTGTCGGGTTGACGACCTAGGCCAGGTTGGTTCGTAACTGTGAGGGGGTAGAAAACTTACACCGGTCGGCAAATCCCTAATTTCGTTCATGCAGAGAAAGGATTAAAGAGCCCTGTATTGATTATTATATAATGCTTGATTTGAAAATTCATCTTAGAGCGACCCTAACTTAAATAAGTGATGCCCTTACGTAGAGTTTGTTTGCAACTTGATTATCTTCCTTACCATGTGTACTTATAGTGGATTGGAACTTATTTCCAGTGAATTCTCTACTGCCCCCTTCAAGGAGATGACCCATTCCATTAAACCGCACTTTGCACCTGCGGCACATTTCGCTGTGTCTGATTCTGTACCCCTTAATATTGTGCCCCACTTTCTCCCTGTTTGACCGGACCGACCACCCCACTCCCCTGCAACTCTCTGCTCAGGGTGAGGCGGCTCGAAGCGAATGTGTGGTGCTCCGGCATACAACCGGGGCAAAGCGTCCGCCAACCGTGGTGTAAACAGCACGCGCAGCTCCATTGGCCTCCCACCATGGGGGGAGACCAAGGACCAAGGCATCTGGACACCATGCATGATCCCGAAATGTCATCCCGCAGAGTACAACGGCCTATCCACTGCGAGCGCAGCATACTGTTCACCGATATAAGGACAAAATATATATATATATATATATATATATATATATATATATATATATATAGCAAAATATGCAATTCCCATCGCATGCGACTTGCATATACGCATCCGAACCCATGAGATGACATTTTTTTTTAAGCCCTTGCAAATCAGCATTGCCAAAATAATGAGAGACGTGCAGAGAAAACGGACTACACTTGCCAACACCCGCAAATCGTCACTTGGCGAACGGGACTTGACTGAAAATCGAATTATTTTAAGAAACCCGGAAAGCAATTGCATCACCCCCACACATTACGGATGGCATTCTTGGCGTGAGAATGAAGGCGTTCGAGTGCGTGCATATTTTTGTGCGTACTTCATACTAAGGAATGGGGTATTTTTTGCCACAAATAATTACCCTGCTCTCTTCCCAAAACATTGTTTCATGGGCACAAGACTGTAACACCCCGCCCCCCCACACACAATTTACGAATATTGGTGATAACAAAAATGGTGCAATTTTTAAAGTGAAAACAAGGTATGTTCCTTCTGAACTGTTGCGGCCGACCGCCACAAATTATAGTAACACACAAAAGCCAACTCTTTGTATAAATCAACACAATCTCAAAGAACTACTTGTTATTCAAAATTGCTGCCCGACGGCCTAGCTCATAAATAGCCTGGCAACCTAAAGACGTGTTAACAAATTAAATGCAACCGACGCCGGAAATGCCTTGCGCGGCCAGAGGCCATCCCCACCTTGCGCCAGCAAAACATGCAAAATCAACCTAGTGGGGCCCCGGGTGACGGACAGTTAATGCACTCGTGGCACGGCTACAAAACAGATTAAGACAGCTTTCCAGAGCTTCGTGGAAACAATCGCTGTCCCCTGAAGCAGCCATTGCAAAGGCGCGAAGGCCCACCGAACAAACCCGTAACCAAAAGGGCCCGGTTTACAATTGTTCGCACCAGACGATGGTAGTGCACAACCATTTCTCCGTGACCCCCACCCCAAGTACCCAGAATACAACAGACATTCAGGCGCCAAAGCTGCCCCCAAAGTAAAACCCCGGATTCCGGGATTTTGACTAAAATGTTATGTCACTGGGATCCAAACATGTTTTATCTCTGAGAAAGAATCCCAAGGCATTTCGTATAGAAGCGGGAAACTAAGCTTGGGAAGAGCATGCTCCATTCTGGGAATCGCAGTGAGAGCAATTACGAAAGCTTTGTCAATATGAGAAAGAAGTAAACCAAACACGACAAAGCTGGTTTATGGGAATTATTTCTGTGAACCCCAAGCACGTAGTATATCTAACGAAATTCAGCCAGCGAATGCTGCTTTCTCGGCGTTGGAGTGAAAATACCCATGTATTGTGCACATCCCACAGCATCGTACGAAGCACATCTTATGTACACCAAGGTACACAAAAGAACATTAAAATAAAAAACTACCGTGGCATCTCAGATAGTAGAAATCGCTCTTTTCATAAAACCCCCGTGTTCAACATCATTGTGCTCCCGTGCACTTTTCCATGACAAACTCCTCTCTGCCTATACCTATTATTTCACTGATCGCTGTCCTCCAATTGCTACGTAACTACTTGGGACGCAGCAGGCCTGCACAAACCTCCCAATTTTCGAAATTGCCGTTCGCAACGCCCAGCTCCCCGGCCCACGTCCCCCACCTCACTACTATAGGCCATTCCTGTGACGATCCTGATGCAACCCGATGTGGCCCGCCTTATATACCCGCCCCGACCCAACACAGCAAACATTGTCTTCACCCGCCACCCGAACTGGCCTCCCACACTACCCGCTTCCACTCCCCCCAACCTTGATATTCCCATGCTGCACTCCTGACCAGTACCTGTCTGCAAATGTACTGCCCTCGACCACCTTCCACCAGCAAACAAGGCCCCTCCTTCAGGAACGTGGATTCTCCGGCCTCTCCAACGCTGGAAACTACTCCTCCTTTGAACTGCAGCAACAAACAGGAGGCAGGAGGCAGGAAGCAAGATCTGCTCTTGAAACGCGATGTCGTGAGGAAAAACAAAATGCGTGATCCAGCGAGGCAGGAACTGAGGGATAATGGACGAGTTCAGCGCTTGTTCTTCTTCTTGCTGATAGATTTTTATCCATCAGCGGTGATTTTTGGATACCGAGGCTTGAGCCTCATTACTCCATCTTCTCAGGTTGAGTGTGTAGTCGTGGGTTTGTATTCTTCTTGGTCTGTGTGGTCTTGTCACAGTAGGGCTGGTTTCACAGGGTCTTCGCAGTGATGGGCCGCGGGTAGCGGTCGAAGGGGTTTGCAGTGGTGCCAGTGAGTCTTCTGATCAGAGGGTTCGGGTTCTGATCCAGTTCTTGGCAGAAGTTCTTACTCAGCTTCGGTAGATGTTCATCCAACATCTCGATGTCCAGGTCTCTGTGAAGGTCTGCTATCCTTGTGAAGATTGGAGCTCCAGACGATATCCGCAGGGCCTTGTTCTGGACTATCTGGAGACTCTTCCGGTGTCGCTCATGGCATGTCATCCATGCTGGGGAGGCATAAGTCAGGGGTGGTCTGATGATCGCCTTGTAGACGTTGATCTTTGTCCAGAGGGGCATGGACTTGCTCTTCAGGAGTGGGTACAGCGCTGCCATCTTTCCTATTGCCTTCTGCTGAGTATTCTCGATGTGGCTTTCCCAGTTGAGTTTGCTGTCCAGGGTCACACCGAGGTAGCGGCTGCTGCTCTCCCATTTGATGGTCTCCCCGTTGAGGCTGGTGTGTGGGTGCTCCTTGATCTTCTTTCTGGTGAACAGCGTTGCAGTTGTCTTGCTGGTGTTGAGTTCTATCCGCCAGCCGCTGTACCACTTTGCGATGGTATCCAATGAAGCTTGCAGGTTCTTCGCCACTTCCTTTTCACTGAATGACTGCAACATCGTCTGCATACAGCGCCAAGTTCGTCTTGTGGAGATCTGTCGGGATGTCGTTGGTAAAGAGGTTGAACAGGAAGGGTCCGAGGTTCGATCCCTGTGGCACGCCTGCTCGGATGGGATGTGAAGAGGACATCTCAGACCGCATGGCGACATGGAAGGTGCGGCCTCCCAGGTAGCTTGCAATCGTCTTCACCAGGTAGTTCGGAAATCCCAGGCCAATCATCTTGTGCAGCAGTCCCTTGTGCCAGACTCGGTCGAATGCTTTGGCGACATCCAGGAAGACGATTCCTGTGGACTTCTTGATGTTGAATCCGTGGCTGATGGTGTCCACCACTCTCAGTAGCTGGTGAGTCGTTGCATGCTCCTTTCGAAATCCAAACCGTTCCTTTGCTAGTAGATTTCTTTCGGAGGTGAAGTCGCTGAGTCGAGCGAGGAGGACCTTCTCCAGGAGCTTCCATAATCCAGAAAGCAGGCTGATGGGGCGGTAGTTTGCTAGATCCCTCAGTGGTTTGCCGGCCTTTGGAAAAACGATGACCCTTGCTTCTTTCCAGGAACTCGGGAAGTGCTGGAGCCTCATGCATGCATTGAAGATCTCTGTGAGATGTTCCATTGATGCTGGTGGGAGGTTCTTGATTGCCAGGTTGGTTATTCCATCGCTCCCCAGTGCCTTGCCGTTCGCCAGCTTTTCTGCAAGTCCTGCTACCTCAGAGCTTGTGCACTCCTTGATGTCTTCTGCTCCCAGCCCGGTTCCGTGATCTGCGAGGTACTTCTCAACTGCTTCCTCCACTCCGTCTGAGAGCCTACTTACCTTGTTCGGGGTGAACGAAGCCTCCAGTGTCTCGGCAAGGACCTCTGCCTTGTCCTTGTTGCTGCATGCAAGGTGGGTTCGTCCCTGGATTGGTGGGCTTGGCTCCTTCTTCCCAGTCAGGCGACGAGTCATTCTCCACACCGAGTTGTCCGCCTCCTTCAGCTTGGCTGTTGCTGACTCCCACTTCTCTCCACGGTGCTGTCGGATCTGTTCCCGCAGGAGTCTTGCGAGCGTGTTGTACTTCTGCAGGAGATCAGGTGTGCGGAGCTTCTGCCACTGTCGTCGGGCGCGGTTCTTGTCGGCGATTGACTGTTGGATGCCTCTCGGTAGGTCATAGATGGAACATCTGGTTGTCTTCTGCTTCGGAACACTGCTCTTGATTGCCTCCTGGACTGCTGTCGTGAAGGCTTCCACGGTCCTGTTGATATCATCCATGGTGCTCAGCGGGGTTGGAGTGACCTTGCTGTTCAGCTCTTCTTTGAAGCGGCTCCAGTCAGCTCTTCTGAAGTTGTACTTCTCGGCCTGCTGGTAGGGTTCCATCTCATCTCCCACAGTGATTGCTACTGGATTGTGGTCCGAGGTCAGCTCCACCAGTGTTTCCAGCTCCACAGAGTGTTGCAGGTTCTTCAGTAGCACGATGTCCAGCACATCTGGGTTGTGGCTTGCTACACCTGGGTAGTGCGTGGGCTCAGTCGGGCCTGCTACCACACAGTTGCTGTTCCTGGAATACGCCAGCAGTGTCCGTCCCCTCTGGTTGGCAGTCCTGGAGTTCCAGCATCGGTGCTTGGCATTGAGGTCTCCTCCGATGAGAGTCAGAACCGTCGAATCCAGCAAAGCATCCAGGTCTCGGAGATCCAGCTTTGCTTTCGGGGGGCAGTAGGTTGCGATCAGTCGGAGTGGTCCTGTTGCAGTCTTGACTTGCACTCCAGTGGCTTCAATGCTTCTGAGGGGTGGGAGTGCAATCTCATGGTGGTCGATCGTCGTCTTCACTATCACTGCTGTCCCCCCTCCTTTGGCTCCTGTAGGTCGGTCGGTCCGGTACACTCTGTGGTTCGCCAGGCTCAGCTTCTGGTTTCCTTGCAGGTGGGTTTCTGAAAGCAAAGCAGCACTCACCTTTCTTGTTTCCATCAAGTGAAGGAGTTCGTCTGTCTTCTTCTGAATACCGTTGGCATTCCACATCACGATGGCGGAGTTTGGTTTAGATGGCACGTTGGTTCGTCTTTTCGCCCTGGAATAGGCTCAGGATGAGCTGTGCCACCGTCGTCATGGCGGGGTCGATGTTAAGCCCTGCAACAAAAAGCTGCAATCTTCACGATGATGCTCTTCCAGTCGATGGAGCTCGCTCTTACCTCTTCCTGCGCTGAGGTGGTTGCTTGCGGCGGGTTCGGTGGTGGATTTAGGACTCCAGCGTAGCTCAGCCCGGATGTTGTGGGTTTCGTCTGGGTCTTCGCAGGGCCATGGCCTGGTGGCGGGCGAGGTGGGTGGGTCCTCTGTGCGGCCGCTGTTGGTTTTGGCTCCTGGACGAGTTCCTGGAAGACTGTCTCTTTATAGGGCCTTCCTCTCCCTCGGTTCCCTGCCCTGCCCCTCATTCTCCGCGCTCTTTGTTTCTTCCGGGGGCGGGCTTTCCTGTTCCTCCATACCCACCCCCTGACGTGCCTGAGGAGGGGGGAGGAGGCCGGCTGGGCAGCCCCCACTAAGGGGTGGCGCCCACCATGCCACCTTCGTTGGCGCTTTCGCCCGCCAAACCTCTCCTCTGCACCAACAGGGACCCTGAGGCCGCCAGGAACACTGGTGGTGCTGGGGGGGCACCGCCTTCTCTCTTCTCCCTCTGCTGGTTGGTACAAACCTCCGAGGCAGTTACTGCGCCCGTTGCTGTGGGGGCGCGCAGGCCTCAAGGCATCCTCAGGGCTTCTTGCCCAACAATCTCCTCAGTCAGTCGCCGACCCGCAGAGCAGCTCGGCAAACACAAATTTCACTGCACTTCTCCCAGCGATTCGTAACGGAACGCTTCTTGCTGGTGCGTTTTGTGCTGGTTTTAAGTCGCCTTTCAGTTTCTGCCTGTGCAGAGCACCAGAGATATGCGTCCTCAGCAGCAGACAGCCACCTTGGAATCCGTACTAACACATTTTTAAGGAAACACATGCTATAAATGCCCAACTTGTGGTGCAGGTTAATTCTGTATAACTTCCAATGCTGAATAATTCTGAAATCAATGTTTCTTTATCTATTGTGTTAATAGAGTTAAATATTGCATTCAATCACTTATTTACAGGCCAACTAAATAATCACCAATAGGCCTGCTGGACATGCTTCACAGCATGAAAAACTATTTACTGCAGAGACTGCTACGACTCCATGCGGGCTCCACTCAACCCTTCATTCTTCTATGGCTTAATAGCCAATGAAATCAGACATGAAGCATTACACACTGCGCTTCTTTCTTCGCCAGGGTCTCAATTATCAGGACAATAGTGCACAGTACCTTTGGGCAGGAGTTATGGTATGTCATTTATAGCACACCTGCACACAAGTGTTTCTAGGCAGAACAAGACAAAATCTTACTAGGCCTCAAGTCATTCAGATCGTGCGAGAATGAGCTTTAGCAATAAAAAAAAATAGACCTGTTCAATTCAAGTCTTGTTGAACAGCTCACGTGCTGGCCCCTTTATTCTCCAATCCTGCCTTTCAACTACCCTCTTCCCGAGCACTCCAATTTAGCTGTGCGCACTCTGAAGTATCAAGTCTAAACGTGGCACCCAATAAAACAAAAAAGATGCGTGCCAATGGGCGAGTTTGGGTCAATGACAATGAAAACCTGGAGGATAAATCTGCAGCTAGGCTGAAAGCGTGTGTTGGTTAAAGGTAATCAGAAGGGAAGGTTTGACTGTGTGTATGTAACGTATTGTCTCAAACCAGCCACCTCACATCTCTCCAAATTTGTACTGCTGAAATGCACCTTATTTTCTTACTGTAGATTATATTAAACGCGTATCATCTCTCCACCCCCACAAACCTCCTGCGATGCCTTATCATGTTCCTTTTACTACAAGTATTTGAAAGGCAGAGCTCACAATATCCATGAATTACATACACTTTCATTGTTGTGCGCGTAGCCTTATAATTATTAGATATTAACGAAGTAAATGTTTGATGAAAATATATTAGTTGCCTGACTGTTAAATCTTGCTGACGTGTTTCGACCTTGTTAGGGAGAATTCTCATTTATGTGCCAATTCCCTTCAATCTTAGAGACCCCTACCTCTTTTCCTGGACTTAAGGACTTTGTCATTTTAGCTCTGTAGTGAGGGAGCACTTTTTCCCACTCTCTCATGTGTTTTGACCTGATTATGCATTCTTGTTTTTGACTACATAGGCATTTACTTTTCGAATGGTGACACACAGCACCTTCAGTGCAGGTCTAAATACCTTTTCTTGGGTAAACTACTGCTCCCAAGAATAGTAAAGTGAAATTGACTTTACTCACCTTTTCACTTTGTAGGTCCTGCACACCCCCATCTTATGTGGAGTGCTGGGGGGTTATACTTAGTAGCCCCTTTTTCCTACCTACTCATGTAACATTTTTTATGTTAACCTCACTACTTACAATGGCTGGTGGGAGTGGTTTAATTTCCCCACCATTGTGCTTTTCTACCGCAGGGTGAATCCTCCGCTGCGGTATATCACCAATGTGTTACCATTTTTGCAAAATGGCCCCGGTCTCCTTTTTTAATCATTTTCTATTTGTGAGGTCTTTCTTGGGTTTTACTCTGCATGCCAAGCCAGATTTGAGCCTTTTGTTCATTTTGCCTTTGGCAGGTTTCAGTACTGAAACCCGCCTCTGGCTCCAGTGTGTCTGGAAGGGCAGGAAGTAAGGGAGGTTCCCAAAACTACCCTGTCCTTTGTTTTTAGGAATGCTTGAATGCACCCAGTCCTGATTGGCTGTCCTTCCATGGACAGCCACCCTGCTGTTTGAGTGACAGGCAAGCTGTGCATGAATGGGAGAAACCTGCTTAAAAAGGAGAGGGTTTTGGGACTGAAGACAGAGTCAACCACTGGGACGAACAACCCGACGATGAAACTGGACAAAGCTTGCTGCATCCCCCGGACCGTTGAACTGCCCGGTCAGGTCCTGCTGCTCTGCTGAAACTCCTTTTTCTGATCGGCAAGAGAAGCTCCAGAAGGGAACGACTTCTTCCTTTGGGTTAGTGGGACCAACTAACCTAGAGAACTCCACTGGAAGATCTTCCCCAACTGGCTGTACTCCTTTGCCGCTACAGGAACAGAGTGCCACGGGTCAAGACATTCATAGTAGAGTGCAGCATCTGTGATTCAGCCAGAAACTTCAGGAGTCTCCCCAGGACCCTCGAAAAGCAGGATGACCAGAGCTCAAGTCCCCTCACCAGAATGCAGGAAGCCCAACCGGTATCCAAGATCTGGTGGTGCTGCTTCCGAGCACACAAAGTGCTGATGATCCAAAAAGAGCACAGAGCTGCCGCCGACCTCCAAATTGCTGTGCAGGAGTCGTCCCTCTTGTCCCCACGACTGAGGCCCGGGAACACAGGATCTGCAGCACTACAACCAGACAGAAGCCAGCTGGACCACTTCTTCTAACCTAAGGTACTGTTCAGACTTGGGGCACTTAACTCATCTGTAGCTTTGCTCTTCTCAATTGACACTTGCAATAGTTGCTTTGCTAGAGCCGATTTCAGCTCTCCCCTTCACAAATGTAACAGCTTGTGACCCTCCAGTTATTTTTCTTCAACAAACTCTCTAACTTTGTGTGCAAGACTTTGCCATCTAAGAAGCGTCTCAGCTCCAGAGACTGTGCTCCACTTGACTTCGGTGTCCTGGCTCCCTGTAGACTCTCCTAATCCATTTGACTTTGATACTTACTGTCCCTCATAGGTGATGCATTGGTATTAAACTACTGTTGCTAGGAAAGGTCTTTATCTAGACTTATTTGGAAGATTTAAAGTGCTCACATGCTCCAAGAAACCGGTTTAACCTTTTTCCTTCCTCTAACCTTTCCTTTCTACAAATTTATTTATTACATTTGTATAGCACACAGACAGCCTGTGGGCATCGAGGCGCTGCTGCTTGCAGGGAACTTAGTTACAAGGATGGTACAGCTGGGAAATGCATTTGAGACATTTGTCCAATGATAGATTTAGGGTGCATAGTTAGAAAGAGTACAAATTACACAATGCATTTGAGGTTGTCAGGCTGGGCTGAAGATTGTGGAACATATTTATGTAAAGAAAACAGTTTTCAAGGTCTTGCATAAAGCCATGAGGGATACTTCTCATCAGAGGGTAGGAGTTAGGGCATTCCAGTGTGAGGGAGCGAGGTAAGGGAAGCTAAAGCCACCTGCTCTAGTTCTTTGGAGCCTTTGTGATAGGTATTCAGGTGCAGTGAGGTGGATGCACTTGTCAGAGTCAATGCCTTAAATATGACTTGTTTTATGGGGTGCCAATGGGCTGAATTCCTGGCTGCTGTGATGTGCTCTCTTTTGGAGATGCCTTGGGCTGTGCACAGCACATTGTTCGGGATGACTTCTAGTCTTTCCAGGTTTTTGGTGGAGGTCCCTAGGAAGAGTACATTGCAGTAGTCTAGCCTTGAGCATGTGATGGCTCTGGCTATGTTCGTACAATTCTCTTTGGATAGAAAAAGGCCTGGCTGCGTTGCATGGTAAGCTGCAGAGGAGGCGATTGCATTGATTTGTCTATTCATGGATAGACATGAGTCCAGGTAGACACAGAGGGTTTTGACTGAGTCCGAAACTGGTATTTTAATAGTGTCAATAGTGAAGTGGCTGAACTGGATATCAAGGTTTTTTAGTGTGTCTGGGGATCCTACCAGAAGGAGTTCTGTCTTGTCCAAGTTGTGGCATAGTCCGTTGTCTGCCATCCAAGCTTGGATGAGGGTGGAGGAGTCTGTGTCATAGTTGCCGGTGAGGAGGATCGGAGTATCATCCACGTAATTGGTCTACGAGATGCCCATTGCATTGAGGAAGAGCGGGCGAGTAAAGATGTTATAGAGCGTGGGAGAGAGGCAGGATCCTTGGGATACTCCACAAAGCATGTTTGTGGGTGAGGCGGAGGCTAAGTCAGAGAATACTGACATGGTCCTGTCTTGCAAGAAGGAGGTGATCCAGGCCGTGGCCGTAGCGTCAGGGGAGAATCTGGCAGTGGAGGAGAGGTGGTGGCATAGGAAATTATGGTCTACAAGGTCGAATGCCGCAGAGAGGTCAAGGAGTAAAACACAGGCTGGTTTGCCTGGGTCTCCGGCAAAATCCATCTGGTTTTTTAGGTCCAGTCCCGTGCCTTGGGCGAAAGCCAGATTGGTGTAGTCCTAGGAGCTTGTTTTCTTCAATGAAGTGTTGCACCTGCAGGTATGCTGCTTTGCCCAGTATTTTAATAGGGGGCGGACACAAGCTTCTTTGAGGCAGGCAGGGGCTTTCCCTGTGGTAAAGGAGGCATTGACAAAGGCTGTTAGGAATGGTGCGAGTGATTCGGCACAATCCTTAACAGTGGTGGCAGGGCAGGAGTCCCCCTTGCAGTTGGATGGTTTTATGGTCCTCATGAGGTTGATCATGTCTTGCTGTTGTATGGCCTTGAATGAGAATAACAGGGAGGAGGAGAGAGAGGGCGAGAGAAGGGGCGGGAGTATTAGGAAGCGCTTCTTTTGTGGATTGTATTTTAGTTTGGAGAGAGCTCAACTTGTTGCACATGGCTGATTGAAATTGATCGCACCATTTTTTGTCTTTGGCAAATTCTGGGGGGCAGGGGTGGGAGTCTCTAGCTCTCTGAAAATAGAGAAGATTTCTTTAGCATTCGGTTTTGCTTCAGAAATTCTGGATTCGAAGCATACTAGTGTGTATGTATATATATATATGTGTGTGTGTAAATGCCATTACTGTCCTAGCTAGTGAAGTCACCTCAGTGTGTAAGAATCTCAAGAGTATCTACAAGCTTTGTGTGGATTCTGGAAAAGTACATTTGATTGTTACATATATCGCCCTTTTTAAGAATGCTCATTTAAAAAATTAAGGTTAAATAACCATTTCAAACTCAAACCTGGAATGCAAGTGTTACTTGGCTACTTGTATTGGTGGATTTCATTGCTACAGCTCACATTAACCCCTCTTGAGATAAGCCTGGCTGCTCAGTCACACTAGCAACTTGTGTAGTACAGCCCTATACCAATAGGTGGGTTATCTAATATCAAGAGGACAAGTGTTGTGTAGTCTCCCCACAGGGTTACTACATAAATTCCTGCCTAACAGACCTTCATTGTTAAGGCATTACTCTATACAGTCAAAGATGTATTTCTCATCTATTGTCTTGCAAATGTACTCACAGGTTCCCTGAATTCAAATTAGATATAGGCTGGAGAGTTACCCTGGTTGGGCTTCGGTGTACTGTGTGTAAATCTCCCTGTTTGCCACACAGTACAGGAGTTTGCCACGCAGTATGCCGAAGCCTGACCAGGATAATGCTCTGGTTCGGGAGAACCAAAACCTAATTTGATGCTCATAATAATCACCTACAATTTTGACGTTACCCAACTACAAGAACCTAAACATTTCAAGAGCCTCTATCAAAATTTGAATTAAGGGAACGTGTGAGTCCTTTCGTAAAACAATAGATGAGAATAATAAGTTAGTTACCAACTGTAACGTTCCTTCGATTGGATGTTCCACCCACATATTCCTCTCCTCATCTTAGATATTCATATCTTCCAGATTTGCTGCTTCAGAATACATGTTTCCACCAGAGGGCGCTGTGCTCGGGGGTGCGGCGTCAATGTCTTTCGAGGTCTGCCGTCGAGCGTCGACATCTATAGTATAAAGGGCTTGAGCCGTGCCCGTTGGCTTCAGTTCTGTTTTTACGATATGATGAAGTGCATCAGATGACCAGGTATTCATTGACCTCCAGCTCTTAATGAATTTAGAGAGCAATTAGCGTAAACTGTACGGCAGGCTAGGCTGGGAGTGTCAATGAGGAATATATTGGCGGAACATCCAATCGATAGAACGTCAGTTGGTAAGTAACTTGTTCTTCAAATGGATTGTGTCCTCCCACATATTCCTCATCTTAGATAGGCTGCCAAAGCAGTATGAATTCGGAGGAGGGAGTCCCAGAAATGTATTCATGAACCACGTGAAGGACGGCTTTAAAGGCCACCTTGAGATGATATTGTGTCCAAACAATAGTGCTTCATGAAGGTGTGCATTGACGACCAGGTGGCCGCTACACAAATATCTTGCTCCGGGACACCGCTCTGAAGAGCTGTTGAAGTCTTGAAGTCGCCATTGCCCTAGATGAATGGGCCTTTAGCCCATCTGGAGGCTCTTTAACAGCCAATTTATAGCATTCAGTAATTGCCAAAATTATCCTGGAGATATAGAAACGGAGAGCCCTTTTCGTGTCCAGTCTGTGCAGCCTTTCTTCTTCCTTACTTGCATGCAGATGAGGATAGAAAGAAGGTGCAGTAATTTTCTGTGACAGGTGGAAGTCAGACTATTTTTGGTTTAAAAAAAAAGTGTAACTTTGTCCCTATGGAAAAATGGTACAAGGAGGCTTACGAGAAAGCACCTGTAACTCACTCACCCTGCGGTCTGATGTATTGCCACTAGCAGAAATGTCTTCAAAGTGAGGAGCCTTAACGGGCAAGAATGTAATGGCTCAAAAGGGATAAATGTGTGACATTTTTTAAACTAAATTTAAATGCCAGATGGAAACCTGAAAGGGTGTTGGAGGATACACATTTGTGAGCCAATACCTCTTCTGAGGAGCGATTGAAAATAGAAAACGCTGCCAACTATCCCTTTATAGTGCCAACTTGGAGCACCAAATTGGCCAAGTGTAACAGGAAAGAGCACCATAGGAGTATTACATAGGAATAAGTCCACATTCTTTTCCCTGCACCAATCACTGAACGTGTTCCAACAACACCGGTACAAGGAATTTGTTTCTGGCCTCTGGCCGAAAGCAAAATCTCCATAATGTCATCCAGGAGGTCCCAATCCTTATACCTCAACCTCTCAGAAGCCATGCGTGAGGGTTTAGCGTTTTGACCTCTGGATGGAGAGCTAAACCTTCCTCTTGCGAGAGGAGATCTCTCTTTGTGGAAGACGCATTGGAGGGCAGATGGACATTTCCAGAAGGTCCGGATACCACGTTCTCCTGGCACAATCCGGGGCAATCATGATCAAGGTCTTCCTGAACTTTCTCAACCTCTCGATTACACGAGGAATCACAGGGACTGGAGGAAACGCATACAAGAGTGGAAATTCCCAGTCCACTACGATCGCATCCCCTAAAGCTTCTCTTGGAGGAAATTCCCTTGAGCAATATTGTTCACACTTCAGATTCACCTCGTTCACAAACAGATCCACTTGAGGGGTTCCCCAAAGGGTGAAGGTCTCTTGAAGGACTTCCTGAGCTAGTTCCTACTCGTGGAGACTGTGCTCTGCCTGCTCAGAGCGTCCACCACCTTGTTCTTCTCTCCAGCTAGGAGAACTGCCAATAAAGAGATTCCTTCTTATATTGCCCAGAACCAGAGCTGCATTGCCTCTCTGCATAGTGGTAGTGACCCTACACCACCTCTTTTGTTGAGGTAGTGTGTTGTCCATCATCATAGTCCGATTGCCCTCAGCTCCAAAAGGTTGCTGTGTAGTTTGGACTCAAATGGAGACCGACGACTGCTGATTGTCAGTTTGTTGGTGTGGGCTCCCCACCCTCTGAGTGAGGCAGTTATCTCTGGCCATGGTTGCCAAAAAGATTCTCCTCTGAGGATACGGTCTTTGCCAGCCCACCATAACAGATCCTGAGCCACTATGATCAGGACTTGTAAAAGATCTGACATATCCCCCAAAAACTGGGACCATGGAGTCCTGAGGGCCCATTGAAGGGTTCTCATCCTCAATCTGGCCTCCGGCACTAGAAAAACGCTGGATTCCATGAGACTGAGCAACCTCAGAAAAATCGAAGGCTGCCAGATGTTGGGCATTCTGAAACTTTGTTACCATCTGCAGAATGTGGTGAGCTCTCTCCTCGGGAGGCGAGGCTTTGCCCGAGTCAGTATCCAGGACTGCTCCAATGAATTGGAGCTTTTGGAGTGGAATCATTTGTGACTTCTTGTAATCGAGGGAGACACCCAGTCTGCGCAAGTGGCAGGTCATGGTCACATGTTCCTGCGCTCGATCAGGTGAACTCGCCATTATTAACCAATCATCCAGATTAGGGTAGACGTGAATCCACAACCCCTCGACTGAGACTCGCTGCCACCACAGCCATCAGCTTGGTGAAAACCCTTGGGGGGGGGAGGGGTCAGCCCAAATGGCATCACTCGAAACTGATAATGAGAACCACCAATCGCGAACCTCAGGTACTTTCTGGGCTTGAGATGGATCGGCACATGAAAGTAAGAATCCTGAAGGTCCAATGAAACCAACCAGTCTTGGAGTTGGAGAGCCTGAAGGATCTGAGAAAGGGTCACCATCTTGAACTTGTCCTTCCTGAGGAATTTGTTCAAATTTCTTAAGTCCATGATGGGTCTCAATCCTCCATCCTTCTTGGGAATGAGAAAATAAGGGTGGTACCAACCCTTGTTCCTCTCAGCTACATGTTCTATTGCACCTTTCTCAAGCAGGGTTACAATCTTTTGCACAAGAAGCAGGTCTGGAATTTTCATAGAGCTCGCACCTAGTGGATGGTCCTGAGGCCTTTGTCGAAACGGAATACAGTAACCATGGGCCACTGTTTCTAGTGCCCAAGCATCTGAAATAATGCCCCGCCATTCATTCAGATACAGTGATTCTGCCTCCCACCAGGGTCTTGCGGGTCAAGGGCTCAGAATGGCTTTGCAGCAGCTGAGGGGATAGTTGCCGCTACTGCGCCACTAAGCTCTTAGGCAAGGGATGTTTTGCTAGGTATTCCAGGTCAGAAGAGAAACCTGTTCTTCCCTACAAATGTTTTATTTATAGCTGGGCCAGAATCTGGGGTTTCCCCATGTGGCCATGACTTTTTTTGTAATGCTTTATGAAAGGGAAGGACAGGGTCCTTTTGAAGGCCTTCACATTCGTCATGTCGTCTTGATCAAAATTAGGGGAATTAGTGTTCCATCCCATAAACTCAATGACTCTATTCATCAAATTGCTGTACACAGAGTCTGCAGGGTCGGATCTATCAAAAGCTACTTCAGGAGAAGTATCCAGGCCACTGGTTGTTTGTAGGCATTCATACAGGTCAGCCATCTTGGCTCTAGGGTCTATTACTTCAGGGACATCTCTGGTCCCAAATTTCACTCCGGCCAGTGTAATGTCCTCTTCAGAGTATTGCTCCACATAAATGGATGACAGACCTGAAAAAGTCTTGTCTGGGCTGTGGTTGGTATATCTTTGTGGGTGACTCAATAGGCATCAACCTCGGTTTCAACAAACGTGTCGATTTTGGAACCGTAATTAAAGTTGGCCTCAACAATGGCGTTTAAGGTGTTGATGTCATCGTCGCTGGCTTAGACAACGAAGGAGCCTTCGATACAGTAGAGAAAAGGTGTCAACACCATCTTCGAAGTCCGCTTCGAGAGCGACTTAGATAGATGCGAAGTATCCTTTGACATCGACTTCAATGGCGGGTGGATTACCGGCACCAGCTTGTTAGTCGTCACCTCCAATTTATGCACAGGAAGGTCTGATCTTTCTTTACGAGGTGTCGGGGAAATTTCTTCCGACGACACCCTCGACGACTTGTCGCTGGATTTCGCATGTCTGGTCTTTGACCTCCCCCTGTCACTTCTGGAGTGAGATGGGGCATGGTCTCCATGCAGCTTTTCTGTGGGGGAAATGGGCCGCGATCTTGAACATTTTCATCATCAAGGCCCTGAAGGCGTCCCATTTTTCGGGGGTAAATCATGTTTTGAAGGGTATGAGATGACCCTCGCGTCAACCAACGAGGAAGAGGACAAAGGAGATTAGTGTTTATTTTTTTTTTTTTGACAAAGACAAGAAAGATTCCCTCGAACAACTTCTCGACCTATGCCAGGATTTCTCATTCGAATCTCTTGATTCGTTTTTCCTTTCTCAAAGAATACTTCAAGGATTCCTCCCCCACCGCCAGTTTACCTCTACGTTCCTTAAGAGCCTTGTTGGTCATGGCTTGACAGGAACCACACTCTTCATCCCGATGGCCAGGGCCCAAATACCAGAGGCAAGGTCTAATATGGGGGTGGGGGGATGTAGAAAAGGGGTTGGTGATCGACATCTTCTTCCCGCCCTTCTGACATTTCTTAAAGCCAGTTTTGGGCGTGGAAGGATTTGACGCTGCTCAAGCCCTTTATACTGCAGATGACGTTGATGGCAGCCCTCGAGGGACATAGAAGCCGCAACCTCAAGCACAGAGCTAGCGCTCTGGTGGACATTTTCTTTTCCCCCGAAGGAGCAAAGCTGGAAGATACAAATATCTAAGATGAGTAATACGTGGGAGGACACAATCCATTCAAAATACATCTTTGACTGTATAAAGTAAGGCCTTGAAAACAACCGAGGGTCGAAGCACGCATCAGCAAGATTAAACAATCAAGGAACTAAAACATTGCTATCAAATCTAAAATATAACTCTTTGTTAAACAATTATTTGTTGAATTACAAGCGCACAACCGCAAAAGTGTATTTAATTAATCTATATGTTATGAGATTTAGGGGTTAAATCTCTACTTTTCATTGGTATGCAGCGGTCGCATTTATTTATCCTACGCTCAAATTGAATCAGAAACCTAAGCGCTTCCCACTGTCCAGCTCACCCCAATTTACCTCCTTCACAATGATAACCAATTGCATGGATTTGTCAGACCCCCCCTAAAGCACAGCCTCACTTAGCGCACCACATGATCCATTTCTATTTTGCACCCTAAAATGACATGATAAAAAGCAGAGCGCACCATTACTTACATGGTATCCCTGAGCACACTGCCACCAACTTGCAACACAGCCTCATTTAGCACAGCACATAATCCTTTATCAATGGTTAGGCTATATTTTCCCCCCATGGCAGCCACATTGATGTGGTGGAAGGTAGTGAATGCAATTTGCATTCAACGTCATGGGCTAGCCAAGCACACTTCACCTAACTGCACTTGCTTATATTTTACTACTGGCACACACAAATGCTAAGTTGACATAACTAAATATCCTTAGCTGCACTATTATAGAAAAGAACCAACCGCGGTAATCCCATCCCCGAAGGGAGCACTGCATAACAAAATATTTGGCCATGTCAAATCTGCTAAGGACATAGCCAATGGCAGGAGCGCTAACAAATATAAGATAACATCTCCCTTCTCTAATGATATACACATCTGGTAAACGATTGTATACTACCCAGATCATTGTTAGTGGTTAAGAATCATTGGTTCAAGCATTTCCCTTGATCAGGTTTCAATTTCTAGACAACTTTAAGAGAAATTATGGGGCAGATGGGGAGCAGGTGCAAGTGGATCTAGGTCACCTGCCCTAAGCCCCGCCTACCTAGTGCCTTCCTGCCGCTCTTTTTCACCACTTAAGGAGCCCTCCAGCCTCTTTTCCTTTGCAGATGGGGAGCAGGTGCAAGTGGATCTAGGGCACCGGGCCTAAGCACCACCCACCTTCTTAGCCTTGCCTCTTCCTTCCTGCTCTTAACTATTAGATCAAGGGCATCTCTCACCCGGGCGTCTGAAGCAAAGGGCAGATGAAGAAAAGGGCAATTCCTGTTTGGAGCAGGAGGACCCAGGGTCCGACCCCCTGCTCAGAGAGCAGGTAAGCATGCACCAACATGTTACCCCCCTCTGTTCCCACAGGCCATCCCCAACCTCTCTGGTCTCTCTGTGATGTTCCCTTGAGACCCCCCCCTTCTCGCACACAGGTGTTGCCAGTTTTGCTTGATACTTCTACCCTGCTCCCCTCAACCTCCTCCAGCCTACTTCTGCATGAGTCCGTCCTGATACATTCTGGTTTCACTATCACTGTCTTGTGGCCAATGCTGGATTTGACTTTTATGGACTTCATTCATTCACGGTGGATCACCCGTTCCCAACTCTCATGCAGGACTTCCTGTGCATCTTGTACTCATGGTGGCCCTGAATCATGCTGTTTCCATCTTCATCTTGTATCCTGGCTTGCAACATTGTGTTACTACTGACTTCTGCAATTGTATTCGCTCTCCACTCTTGCTTTTCCACTCTTTTTGACTGCTTACTCTGTTCTCTCCTCCTTTCCCTTCTCCCTTTCCCTATGTCCCCCTCCTTACTTTGTTCTATGCATGTACTCTATCAGAATTGTCCCTGGACCGAATATGATAGCAACCTAGTCTGTTTCCTCTACCCTCCCATTACTGTTTTTTTTTCCTCCGCACCTCCTCCCCCCAGCACGATCTGAAATGTTGTCAGGCCTAGTATGATAGTCGCCTGTCTGTTTCCATTTACTTCCCACTCCACCCTCCCTTCCTATGTGTCATAGCTCTTGCACTATCTGAAATGTCGTCAGGCTGAGTACGATAGTTAATTTCACATCCTTACTGTTCATGGCCTGTAAGAAAGTCATTGTATTTTCCCTTGTTCCCTCCCTAGCCTTGAAGCACTTTGAAACACAGTTTATTTATATAGCGCCTATACACAATCATATCAAATGGATGTCAGCCAACTTTCCCTTCAGTGTTATTTTTCCACAGCAGTTTGCTCGATTTTGCATAAAACATTGGCTGCAACAACCATGTGATCTCTAAAGTAAATTGTAAGCATGCAAATTTAGAGAGGTTTGAACTCTTTTTCAATGTACCAATGTTCATTGGAAGAGATGGATAAAGACAAATGTCACAGATAATTCAAGTTTATTTTACAGATCATACATAAACTAAAAAGAAAACAGTGCCAAATACATACACTGACATAACAGTGTATAGGAGGTGATGGGACTAAACGTAGCGCCTATAAGGGAGGACTGAGCCACTGGCAACAGCTATTGCACACAAGACAGTACAATGGGGATAGGATTGTCAAGCAAGGGTTGAACCACGAAGCTCCACCCAGCTCTCGATATAGATCCTGCCAACTTTCTCATACTCTATAAGTGGTCTGTATATTATTACAATGATCTGGACCACAGAGTTCCCATTGGTGCTCCAATTTAATAACTCCCTGCAAGTGTGCATGAATAACCATAGTGCCTACCAGAGAATTTCTTTACAGCAGAATTACTTCAAATACTTTCCATCTCATGCTTGTAACATAATTTGGTTTAAAGATGTAACCAACATGACATTCAAATATGTATATTTAAAAATACAGCCGCCAGAACTTATTTTTTTTCAAACAAATGTTAGCCATATATAGTTTACTGTTTAAATGAGATATCTGTGTCCGCAAATACCAGTTTTTCCAAGTATGTGGCCCAATGAGACCAGCTCGGAGACTATAAAATACAGTAGCGCATGAACTGCATGTGGTGAAGATGGACACCATTCCAAAAATGCTCACAGACTCCATGCTTCAATAGTAGATTTAGGGCTCCCTAAGCCATCACAGTGAGGGAAGGTGAGAGCCGCGGAACACCTTCCTGCAGAGTAAGACCAAGCACACTGCTAACAGCCATACAGGCTACGTACTTTCCAGTAACTGTACTGGATTTTCCAGCTAGGAGACCATATCACACCACAAGCAACATCCCACTCACCCAAAAACCCACCTCATGTATAACAAGAGAGGACTAGAGCCTCGAGCACTAGTGCATGATCTTCAAACTGCGCTATAACAGAGCATTACATGCAATCCATTCTCCCTGAAAAAAAGCATATGACTGAGTGAGCTACATTTGGCAAGGACCACTTTACTTACCATTTGCTGATAAAAACGCTTCAGGATTTGACCCACATCCGGTGGGGGCTGTGGTACAAGTGAAGGAATACTTAACCAGAAGAAACAGAAATGGAACTGGAACACCAATGCAGAGTGAAATCAGTGAATCATTTCAAATAGGTTAGTAAAGACTAGAGTTTGGAATTAAGTGAATAGACCCGGAAATCAGCAGAACGACAAAGGATATAAGGACTGTTGGATGAGTCACATGAAGCTGGTCAAGTACTAATTTCCAAGCAGACAGGACTCGGTACCACAAATTCATGCATGTCCTTCAGCAGACAAAAAAGGTCTGGTGGAATAGGTATAACCTTATCACTTTGTTGTACCAAGGCCAAGACATCAGAGACTGTGGTCAAACCAAAGTTCTGACAAACGTCATAGTTCTCCTGGTCACAGCTAGCAAAACAAACCTGAGAGTCACCCAATTTTAAGAGCAGCCTTAAGATTTTTAGTACTACTAATGGTCAGTCGCAAGCATCCATCCTGCCCTTCTTTAAGAACAATGTGGATTAAACAGGGATTTAGCACCAATGCATTTCTTCTACGCCCACTTGAAATTGTAATTCCCTTTAAGTGATAAGACGACTATATTAAAGGAAACACTGACACCATTAAAAGAGAAACGCCACAGTGTACAACTGTCCATTCCAAGAAAACCCACAAAAAATTAAAAATCGCACGAAGAAAGCAAGTAACTACTAAAAGCATGCAGGCAAATTGGACTACTGGAAAAGGCATTGCAAGTGCAAGGTATTGCTGACATCACAAGCAAAGCATTGCAACGGGAACAATTAATACCATGCAAACATATGTAAGCAGTTTATGACACTCTGGCACAATAAAAGGAAAACGAAATTGAGTTTTAACTAAGACTGCCAGTTCTATAGCAGGTTTGTGGCTAATGTCCAAATGCACATCAACGTTGCTCTAGCTGTAAAATAGTAGGTGCTGTACATTCTTGAGGGCAGGCTTACAGATCAGGTTGTATAGGTCTCTGTACTCTACTCCAAGTGTGGAACGCTGGTGCAGTCTGCTTTTTTTTTTTTTACTTCCCGTCTTCACTTGCGTTTATTACTGTTGCCATTGCCACTTTACCTACTCCGTATCTTAAACTGTTCGTCTTGTCAGCAACAGATATTTAAGCAATCAAACAAGCTTTTATTGCCAGTATTAGATGCTCCATTTCCTGCTTTTCATTCTGGTTCACCCGTTTCCAGTGTCCGTTACTCTTGCTTCGTTTTGAATGTAATATTCCCTCTGGTGCAGTTTCTTAATTCTCCCATTTTCATTCTTGATCGATGTTCCGATTTTCTCGCTTTGTTCCATGTGACAATTGTGTCTTTACTCGCCCTTTTGGGTCTGCCCGTTTGCATACAATGTCTTTGAGAGCCATTTTTGTGTAGAACCTGTGCAGGAGTAACACCCATTGGACAGTTTTCTGATGGGTTATACAGCAAACGTAAATCTTACTCAAAATCACAAAGTGGTTCAAATCTAAGTACATCAAGCCATGCGAAGGTATCCTTTTGTGAAACAGGAGCAGTGAGGTTGCTCTAGTTTTTGGGAAACTCAAAGAAAGCGGGCAATCATAGAACGTTTAAATTTGCAGGTTGTACATTTTTTTACATTTTTAAAAATAAAAATAAAAAAAAAGGTCAATGGTCCCAAAAAAAGTGCTTCTTTCTAAGAGGCAACGGGTACGTGCAAACATATAAGCTCGTGGAATACAGAGTGGCCCATCACAGAGATGAGATCAACATCACAACTCGCAGTGCTCTGCTTTGGTGGGGCTGACCCCAAAAATGGAACAGTTTCAGTCCTGATTTTTCCTAAATTAAACCTCTTCCCTTCTAGATGTGACCCTTTAAAGAAACCAGCACACATGTTGGGACATGGGGCAACTAGGGATAACATTGTGCCAGTGTCGCAATGCGTAGAAGGGAAACTGTCTGGAAAGTCCATCATTATGTGCATCTGTGTGTTGGGGAATGGTGCAATAGGATAGCACATTCAGCCAACTTTTCTTCAGCCAACCAGACCTTCTGTAAATTATGATGCGCGGGTGAAGTACTTTGAAAAATCGCACCACCAGAAGTAGTGCTAGCCTTGAAAACCCTTTTTTTCAAGCATTTCAAGAGCCCACCCCCCCCCCCCCATTCCAATTTTTAGGAGGCTTGTTCCTTGTTTATTGCTTTTGTTTTATGCTCCAGAAGGGTGAACCTATATACCGATTTATGGCCCAAAATACTCTTTGGATTGGGGCCTCTATGTGTAGTTTTAGCCAGTTGCACATACGAGTGTGATGTGCTAAGCTGAAACATTCTACAAGCGGGCCTACATAAGCTGTGTTCCACAATAGAAAGAACAGCACTACACAAATCAAAATTCTGTACTCTGAGCTTTACATAGCAGATCCATTGCTACAGCCAAGTGACCAATAAAGAAAAATGGGACTGTGCAGATTTAGACCACTATATACCCACAAGTTATACAAAGAAAAGGGTATGTTAGTATGTGCTCACACTATACATCCAACATTTCATATCACACTTACTGAATTAGAGATTGTCGAATTCTAGGAGCTTATGGTCCAAAAGATCTGGAGAATCAGGATGTCTGTTTATAAATGGTCCATGTTGTGGTGTGCAACAAGTACAGTCAGTCAATCCTACAAGAGCACATGTCTACCTACAAGTTGCAATGCCATTCAAACACAGACTCCAGGAGTGCTACCTACAGTCAGCAGGGTCACTGCTTCTTCAGTGGGCACTGAGTGGCAGCTGTCACGGGAGGCTGTAGTATCAATGCTCTGTGTTTCAAACTGTGGGTGAATGGACACCTGTACTGCTATCTCCTGGCAGTCCTGGTTGACAGAACCATCATCTGAGTCAGCTGCTGGAGAGTTGCTTCGCTTCAGTTCAGGGTTAATAGTGTAGATTGCCCCACCGATGGCCTGGCTCTGCTTTATAGCCTCATCCATTTGGTCAGGGTCATCCACTCGTACAGCCTCAAAGATATCCTCCACAAAGGCTTTGCAGTTGAGAATGAGCGGGGGCAATGGAATGCTTTTAGCCAACTCCTCTATGTAACGGGCAAACTCCATTGTCTTGAACTGCGTAACCTTGGCCAGTTCAAGGGTCTTGGCAGAAGTAATGATGGGGATACGTTTGGCAATCTCAAAAGCCTTTTGCAGCTTCTCCGCACCCTCCATCCTGAAGAACTCGTTGATGGCCTTCTCAGTCTTGCGAAGGTGGCTGCTCATCATACAAAGGCGGGTAATGTTCATGATCATGATAATGGTGAAGGTGACAAGACACACAATCATGTAGTAGATGCCCATGTCTCCTGATGTGAAGATAACTCGCAGGGTAACTGTGTACACAGTGGTGCCATTGGAGCTTTGCAAAAGGCAACTGTACCTTCCGCGGTCGGCAAACGTAATGCTGGTAATGTTCAGAGCCCCATCCTCCGAGATCAACCATTTTCCATCTGACAACCAAAAGAAAAAAAAAAAAAAAAATGTGAAAACATTTCACAATTGCACATGCTAAACCTGTAAAATAGCAAATGCTACGTAATATTTTTTGTGAATTCCAAATGAGAGAAACAGGAGTACATTCCATCTGGAGCAATATTTCTGCTGGAGCAATTTTAAACTCGCTGGTCCAATGATTGCCATTAACAAAGCATTCCCTAAAACCTTTACCGCACCTCCCCACCTGCTCTTTGAAAGGAAGACATCTGCTTCAGAAACTTGTTCCCACCAGTGCACATCAAGACAATGAGCTCCCATCAACCCTAAAACAATGTTGTCAATTATGAACCAGTTTCATACACCACGTTAATGTGTTCTCACAGGCTGTATTCATCTTTCCCCACTTTAAGGTCTGAACATAGACACTTAGTAGACCGATTATCTTCAGGACTTAAGCTCAGAAGACAGACTGACAATACCTGTGCTATTTTATATGTTATTAAAGAAACATTTGCTGAGTACTCCCAGTCAATCCTTAAAAATTGGCAATTGCCTCAATGTTACGAACTCGGACAGGGAAGAGGGATGTAGTGGTAATGCTATTATACGGCCAACACTGTAGACTTAATATATCTAACCTCTTACACCAGAGAAGTTGAGAGAAGGCAATAAGCTCACAAGCATGCAACCTACATGGTTTAAATACTAAGTAAAGTAGTCTGGGCAGTTCTAATGTGACCTCGATATCTCAATCCCTCGGTCAGCTAAACACCCCCTGTACCCATTCTTTGCACACTTCACAGACAGAGCACCAATCAACCAATGGTTAGAATGAGTGAAGCACATGATGCTTACCTCCTCCAGCTTCACGCAGAAGGTGCCCCTTCGAGTTGTACCACTGGATGTCCTGAACCCTGCTGATGTTCAAGCTACAGTTGATTTGCATGCTTGTGCCTTCCTTCGCAATGATATCATGATGTGTGGGAGAATCAGCCAAGAACTGAAGGTGGGGACGAAACGAGTGGTTGGAAAGGGACAGAGGAATGGTAAGATTTGTTCCATTGTTGGCGACATCTTCCACAGCAAAGACAGAGGAGAGAACTGCGCAGGCCACAAAGGTGAACACAGAGCTATACAACTCCATCGAAGCAAGTAGGAGCAGAAGAACAGTGTCAGAGTCCTTGATTTATTGCTTGCTGGACAAGTGTCATTGGGGTGGTAGGAGGACTTCCCTTTAATCTAGGTCGTTACATCACTAATGCACCTTGGGGGTTTGTACCTAAATAGACCAAGGAAAAGCAACAAAGTGAAAAATAACCTGAGGCGGGTTAACAAGATAAACTAAGACATATTTGGGTGAAGCATCCTGGAATCGATTTCTTTACGTCAACATATGGGAAATACAGGATGAAATATGGGGCAATAATGAGATCATTTACAACAGACTTTCAGAAATGCAGGGAAATTATGCTTAGCCGAAAACAAATTTACAATAAATCAGAAACATGAGGAATTCATACCATACTGAAATAGGATGGGCCTACTATGCTGGAACATGAACATAACCGGCAGAAACAAGATAGGATCACATTTGTTTTTCATATAAAATGTTTTAGAACTTCATCAAAAGCAGAACACATAATTATTGCAATGAAGGAATGATGTAAATAAGCAAACTGTATATAGATATCACCAATTGAACCCAAGTAGAAATACCTGGAGCTTAATGTCATTGGGAAATTGATGGAATTTTGAAGCACAAATCGCAGGAAGCAATAGGTAGACAGGAGAAATGTAATAACGGAGAGGGTCCTCGGGATACATACTTTGCTGTCTGGCTGTGCAGGACTGCATGAGTTGAGAGGGTCCTGCTGCTGCTGGGTACTCAAACACTCCATGGCAAGCTGTAAATGTGGAATGATAAATAGCAACAAGCACTGGCAATGCCAAATCGTGGGCTTTTGTGAAGGCATGGGAAAGGCACTTGCCAGGCACAGCCCTAGTGTCATTAACTGGCCAATGAGGGTAGCGGGTGCAAAATGCTTAGAGTAACTGGGCAGCTAATATGAGTGCCTGACAAAAGCCTAATACTCACAAGCCAAAACTGTTGGCTTTGCCAATTCTTGTTTTTGACAGAACTTTAGTGAAGGGCACATGAAGTGCCGGAAGGCAGACCTGGTAAGACATTTTTACATCAGTAGCAGGTTTACAACTCCAAATAAGTAATTAACTCTCAGAAGACTGTTTTGTAAAAAACTTTAGCAGACACTGCGAATGTGTAAAGTTTGATCGTAAGGCGAGTTTAAAGCGATCTTGAAGAGTTCCCATGAGGAGTTGTTTTGGATGAGGAGGGCAAGAACCGAAGACTGATGACACCTATATGTTGCACGTCCCTCATATGCCATTCCTCCCCATCTGTACTCTAATGCAATAGTTTCAGCTTCTTAGTGTCGCAAGCAACACCAATTAACCCAGGAGCTGCATACAGCCAGCCTTCATAAAGGGCAGTTTTGTTTTAGGGTTATCAATGCATTTTGTTTTATAAGTACTTTGCAGACCAAAACAGATTGATAGTTAGGAAATAACGTATTGATGCTAGCTGAGTCTGGCTCATTTTTGCTGTTCAGATACATTATACATTTGATAATCCCAGGACTGAATTGAAGATTTGATAAGTAGCTCCTGGATAACATGCACCACCCAATAAGAAGGAACTACATCCGGGGCAATATGGAGCCAGTAGATAATGTGCCACGTATCCAACTGCCACACAAAAAGCAGACACTGTCATATTTGTTAATGTTGCTTTAAATGGGTTATCTGTCCACATAGTTAATATACGACATGACTATAGCACTATTTGGCATGGAGAGAGAAAAGGACCCTCCCCCCCCGAACCCCGTCGAGTTGGCATCAACTTAAGCTATCCAGACTTTTCATACTTCTCATACTTGCTCAAGGATAACCTGAGAGGGCATGAAAGGACAGGACCTTAAACCAAAGAAATCCTATGCCATTTTCATGAGAGAAGACAATTCTCATTTCTGACTCTGGCAGTCTCTGCAGGATCATTTCTGAACTGAAGTAAACTAATCAACACATCCAAATGACAACCCATAATCCACCTGTCAAGCATTTTCTGTGGTACCAACAAACATATTCCCTCTCAACCTTCGGACTATAGTCCAATAATTCACCTCCCATCTAGCTGCAGCTTCCTTATCACCTTAGTTCCCCTATGCCCCTCTCCTTCACAGTCTGTCATCCTCAACAGTGTAGTCATGTGTCCAAAAACACTGTTCATCCAGTCGACATGGATGTTCAAGATCTACAACATGTAGGCGAGAACTAAAAATGAAGTACAGTATATGGAGCAAGCCAAAATGAATGATATTATCACCTGCCCACCAGTGAACATAGCTCAATTGACAAACTTTTTTGTAAATAAAAGAAAAAGGTAACCAAGGCGCCAGGAATGAGAGCCTGACACAGAGAACTCATGGTTTTTGGTTATAACTCTTTTACTGAAATAAATGGGTGATGGAAAATGCCCCGCTATCCCATTTTCCCTACAACAACCAAAACAAATGGGTCTGTCCCATTAGGCCACCTCTGGCTTTTCCACTCTTGTTTCACACAGTTCTTTTCAATATTTGCTTCATTAGCCTCTCCTTGCATCTCCCGCACAATTCTCAAAAGGCGGCAGGCTGCACAATTCTCATGAGGCGGCAGGCTCGGTCAAGCAACCGATCTGGTTTCTCGCCGTTTACTGGTTGCTTCACACTGGGATTCTTACGGAATGCATGCCGAGCCCGCAATCACTGCGGTCTTGTGTCTTTTCGATGCGTGGTTCCCACTGCCTTCGTTCTCGGGCAACGAACCGTCTGCACCTGGGTTTCTCTCCCATGCTTGGACTCGTTACCACACAGTCTCCTACGGCGCATTTCCCTTAGCCTGGTCCTTGGCGGCTTCACAGGTCGCAGTGCAGCCCAGTCTACAGTTCTCTCCGCCCCTTCTCTGTGTCAGCTGTAGTGGACGCGACTTGAAACATCCCAGCAGGATTACATATTATCCAGTGACTAGACCGTTGCCTTGGTATACCGGCATTGTCATCTTTATTGCTCCATTGCTTTCTCTCACCTCAGTTGTTACGAGACAGTGGGATGAAGTTGATACCTCATTGCAGAGTAATCATTACTGCTCCCTGCCTCCCCCAAGTGGTTAGCATACTGTTCTTTGGGAGATATTGGAGAGTATTAAAGTAGACCTAGCAAGAGGAGGAGGGAGAGTTACTATATACCATTAAGGCATGTGGAATGGAGGAAACATCCCTAAAAAAGGGGGGGGGGTATGTGTCTTCCACCAATGAGGTCATGTCATCTAACCCAAGGTCACCCTCACTCCTCTAAAGGCCCCCCCCTGGCCCCCTCCGTCCGTCCGTCCGTCCGTCCGTCCATCCATCCGTCCCACTGGTCCTCCCTCCTATAGCCTTCTCCAGGCCATATAGGGAGAGGCAACCTCAGGGAAAGGGGTGATGACAGATTCATCACAAATACAGTAGTCAGGGGAAGAAGAGAAGTAAAAGTTACTCACTGTACAAACTACTGTACTGCTAGCCCATAGCCAACCCCCCTCCATAATCTTGGGATTTCCAGTCCATGGGGCGGTGGGGTGGAATACATAATCTGAGGTGTTTAAAGCTGAATATATTACTCACTAGTTTGAATGTTTACATAGGCAGAAGTGTGCATGTGACAACAATCCTTCACGTGCCACCTCTCCCCATCAGTCCCACCCACTCCTTTCCCCGTACCCCCACCACACCCCAATTAGAATTACCTTCCAGTAGACATGGGAAGGACACTGAAGTAGCCTTGGCCCCATATAAGGTTTGGAAGTTTTTTTAAAATAGGAGAGAACAATTATTTTTTAGGGCGTAAATAAGCAAGTCCAATGCCCAATGATAGTATGTTATATGCGAGTAAAAATAGGTTTAACCGAAAAGTGTTTAATATTTATTTGCACCTAGCTATTCAAGTACATGAAAAGATTATCAGGCAGTTAAAAAATAGTTAATTCCTGTGATAATACGTGCATTACTGGTACAAACAGATCCAAAGAGCTGAGGTGAAAGCAGGGGCGCAAGAGATTCTACATTTCTTTATTTTTAGTCTCCATTTTTATTTTATGGGAGCATTTGCCAATTTTTAGGGAGCAAATAACAGTATGAGCATCCAAGCCACAAAGAGCACAGAGCAAAAACCCACATAATAAGGTGGAGGGGGTAGGGGAGGAAATGGGGGGGTTTGGACAATTTGTGTTCTCGCATGGATTTCTTAATAGTCACCAGAATGGCATTCATATTGCCCTCAGAGTGGGTGAGGTGACTAAAACTAACCATTCAGGAACCAGACTGAGGAACTGGTTGGAGGCCTGCAGAACCTCCAGCCAACTGCAGGAGATGTTGCCCTTCTAGGGCACGCATGCCAAATGGGGGCGGTTGGGCAGGGCAATGAAAAGCTAGAGATGCTAGAACGAAAACCTTGCCAGTGAATAGGGGACAACCAGAACCATGGATACCCGACAGAATTCATGACCTTTCCGGATCACCCTGTGAATGAGAAAAGCATACAGAACTGTCCCTCAAAAAGAATGGACATAGTATCCCAAATGAGTTGATGCTGTTCCCCAGGTGAGATAAATAGGGCACCTCACATTCTTGCGAGTGGCAAAGTGGATCATCATGTGTTGACACCAATCAATGACAGCTCCTCAACTACCTTGGGTACAATTCCCATTCATGGTTTTTGGAGTTCAGTCTGCAGAGGAGTGTGCTTCTTCAATGCTCTCCAATGTAAGGTCAAAGGCCAGGAGAATGATTCGAACCAAGGCTCTTTTCAGACAGATCCACTACCATGTTGATATAAAGCATTACAGTTGTATCGTTGGTCAAGGTCTGGACTAAATGAATCTGCGACATTCTGAATTCTTTTAAGACACAAGATCACTCCAATACACTGATATGTGCCTGTTGCTGGGCTGGTGAACACAAAATCGTGGACCTGCAAGCGGTTTATTGTAACCTACCCCCACACCTCCATCCCAGCACATTGTAATAGTCACAGAAGGTACAGGATCTAAAAATGCGGACTCAACCACCCCCCCTCCCCCCGCCGGAACGGGACATGCCAAATTACTTCACCAGAGGACCTCTCTCAAGGGATACAGGTAAGGGATCAATATCCTTTGTGGGCGAGTTGATGGAGCACAGGAGAGCTGAGCAGGTCTCATTCTGGGCGTGGCAGGTGGGGGGCGTGGCAGGTGGGGGGCATCAGATCTGGTAGCCTTACAGATTAAAAGACAGGCTTTAGGAAGCGGTCACTGAAAATGTCAGAGTTCACAGAACAGGCCAATTTGAAGAGAATATCCAGTAATCGCCTCAGTCTAACTCCTCCCCAAGCCGGCAGGCTGAATCAGGGATTCATCCAGGTATGGTAAATGTGCACTCCCTGGAGCCTGGGATGAGCTGACCCTGCCAGATTGTTAAACACCCTCTGGAGGCAGAGGCATTCAACCCAAAGAGTGGCACCCTGTACTAAAACTGCCTGTCCCCATGGGACAAGTGAACAAACCTGCAGTGAGGCTTTGAGATTGGACTGCAGAGTTAGGCATTCTGCAGATTCAATGCAAAAAAGATAGTTGCCCTGCCCGATAGCAGACTCGGCCTGCGCCGGTGTTATCTTCTTGAGCTGCTCTAAGGTAGGAAAGCAGTTAAAACAAGAAAGATCCAGGATGTTGTGCAGGCCTGGGTGGCTGGGCTTCGGCACATTGAACAGCCTAGAGAAGAAGACTGCTTCACATTGCAGGGGGTGGGGGCACAACTTTTTGGGAAATTGCTTTACCTCAAAGCAGTGGCTGTTCTGCATTAGAAGCAGCAATCTAAACTGTTGGAGGCAGTAGGGAGGGGCGGAATGAGGAGCAGTTGAGAATGGAGGCAGAAACTCCACCTAATAACTAAAAGAAACCAGGAAGTTCTGGATATTGTCATCCAAACCTCCACGTGGCAAGATCCTCCCACCCACTAGAGTGGCATGAAGTCAAAACATGCATTATTGCTTGATATTGGGCTCAGTGGGAGGTGGAGGAACCCTGGCAAGACCAACAAGGGGGTGGAGTGCAGCTGCTTCTTTCTGTGAGCAGTTGGTGACCTGATCAGGCTTTCCCACTCAACACTTTTGAAAACCCTTGATTCTTCCAAATGATCTGGATCGGACCCTCTGCTTGGGAGACAATGAAGGATTTCTGTGGTGGCTTCAAGAAAATTGGTAGGTCGAGTGCAGTTAACAGGACATCTTAAATCTGTGGTTGCATCGAACAGGTCAATACTATCAAAAGGCAAGTCTGGTATATTCTCCAGTACACCATCTCTGGATTAAGTAGTCTCAAACCTGGCACCAGTCAACATCACTCTGTCTGCAATGTCAATTAGATCCACTGCAAACTGTTTTAAACCCTCAACCACTGGAGTTCCCCTCCAACCTCAGCACTGAAATAATACTGGTTATCACAGGAGAAGATGACGCCAACTCCTGTTTTGATGGAGCTAAAAGAAACCCTAGAAATGGAGTGCAGAGTCTTGGTACACCCTTTCATCCATTCCCTCCCAACTATTGGCTGGCTAATGGACAACCAACTTTGTGGGGTGAAGAAACGGAGGAGGGGAGGCTCTGGTAGTCTGTCCCACAGAGAAAGGGACAGACTGGGTAATGGCAGCAGCTGGAGTGACAAAGCAGTGGCTGTCCGAAGAAATAAGCGCCAGCAGTGTATCAGCTTCTCCTCCCAAGCTGCCTACCACTAGTTTAATGCTTTAACCACAGTGGGTAATACAGTGAACAGGCGGGAGGGGAACCACCAAACTCTCTCTGTGGTTGTGGACGTTCAGAAAAGAAAATATCCTCTGTTCAATACTGAAAGAAATACATCCTCTGTTCAATACTGAAAGAAATAGAAGTCAATAACATGTTCAGCTATCTTGCCAAATATCCACATAAGAGAGACATCCCAGGGAAGTACCTAGCAGATTGCCAGTCAAATGTCCGATGACATATGTGCCACAGACCAGGCAAACCCCCAGATAATAGAACCAAAAACGGGGCACCGTTGACTGTACAGCAAGTCCAGGATGTCTGCAGGGGCCTCACCAAGGTAAAAGGGGGGACTAGAAATATACGGACGAAGGGATTATCCATCAGCCAAAATTAACAGTAAGCGGGTCAGGCAGTGAAGCAAGGAGACAGACAAAAGTAACTTCCTGGTGTAATGCTTTGAGGTGAAGTTGGACAGGGAATTAAAGGAGTAGCCTTCCCCACAGGACTAAAGAGAATATCTCCAGTAGAGAATTGATGTCAACTACAGTTCCCCAATATATCCAGACGACATCAGGCAAGAGGTGATCCAAACAGACTAGTAAGAAAACAGAACCAGGGTCAAACATAGTCAAACCACAAACCGTAATGAACGATCTAGGAGTAAGCAGTAGAACGAAGCAGATGGTCAAATATACCAGAGAAAAATCACAAAGTAAGGAGAGATGCTGTTCACAGAGCATCAGAATCACTCACGTTGAGGAGCCGTGAACACTGAATGCAGGCGTTAAATCTAGATGATGCCATGATCGCACCACAGACCGCCAGTTGTCTGGGGAATTGTTGCTTCCGGCACAGAATTTACAATTTCCTTTGTAGCACTAAAAGGAATAGAAAGAATGTGGTTGAACTCCAAGTCCCCTTTCCTGCACATTAGACACTTGTCTGCACTTCTAACCATCACACTGCCACCTGTTGGATGCACTACTTGTACTCCGATTCCTTGTCCTGCACTTGTCCACCCCCCTCCCCCCATATCTCCCCTGGCAATTCTCCCCTCCCCACTCCCCTGCACTTGCACAATCTCAATGTCAGTAGACCTAGTAAGATTGTTGTTCTTGTCCTCCCACAGTTTCCCTTGCATGGTCACGCCTTGAAACACTTGTGTATATGCGCGTTGCAAATGCCATATCATATCTTGTCTGCCCGCTATTCTCCAGTTCCTCCAAGAGAGTTTTGATAAGGTCCTGGCGATCTCCATGGTTTGCTCCCAATGGGCCTCCATTAAACTCCTCTTGGTGGAGTCTGATGGCCACCTGGATGAGAGTTCTGCCAGACTCTGGTTTTGCAATGGGATCCAAAGTTTTTGCCTAAAGTTGTGTCTCGGTTTCACACTTCTCAGAAACTGGTTCTCCCTGCGTTTTTTCCGGGATCCGCAGACGCAGGGGCTTGGCATGCCAGTGACGTGTGACGGGAGGTTCTGGAATATTTGGCTTGGACTGCCCCTTTCCGGTAGTCGGATTGCCGCTTGGTTACTTTTGGGGAGGAAGGCCTCTGTGGTTTCCATTAGCCAGTGGATCTGTACTGTTGTCTCCATGGCTTATGTGGCTTCTGGCCTGCCTCACTCGTCACGGTCGCTCTACCAGCTATTTGGCCGCTTCCTTGGTTGATGCTCGGGGGGGAGGTTGCGGGGTTGAAATTAAGATTTCTCTACAGGAGATTTGTAGGGCTGCCATCAGAGCACCTTTGCAAACCACGATCGGTTGAATGTCTCCCACTCGGAGGATGGTTCCTTCAGGGTTGGCGTTTTGTCTGTTGGGATGTAATTTTTAGAGTCAATAAAAGGTGTGTTTTTTTTGGTCACTTCTGTATGTCTCTCATTGGTACCTTTCCCCATTGCTGCTATGGTATGCCTATGCCTCATGAAGCAAGTACTGGGACGAGGAAGAGTGGTCGTGGAGGTAATGCTCTGATGGGAGTCGGGGGTCCCATGCTCTGGCTTGAATATGTTAAACTGGAAGCTGAGGAGTTATACAAAAGAAATAGAAATAAAAGCAGGTCCTGTGTCGGAGGCAAGGGCCTCATGAAATAAGTACTGTGACCAGGAAGGAGTAATAATGAAGATTACCGGCAAGTAATCAGGAGCAATTGCGAAGTCTAACATGCCATTTGGCTCGTTTGGCACTGTTGGACTGGATCAAACCCACTGCTTGGAGATTCTGGTGATCAGTGTAAGAAGTAACCAGAAACTGGGTCCCCAAGAGTGGTGTCGCTATTCCTTAAACGGTACGTTTATGGCCAATAGTCTCATTCCAGGAAAGGCTCTTTCTTTAGCCAAGGTTATTTTCCTGTAATCGAATTCTGGGTGAAAACACTTGGTTGTGGGGCATATCTGCGACAGTATCACGCCTTCAACTATAGTGGAGGCATCAGCCTCTTCTACAAATATGCCTTTAGAATCAGATGGAGGACCAGGGCTGAGGAAAATGCTTACATTAACAGGTCAAAAGCCTTCTGGCAGCCTCGGAGAAATCAGAAAAGGCACAGAGGGACGCAACAAGGGTTCACTACAAGTCTTCCATAAAAGTGAGTGACTTAAGAAAAGATTTCCAGTCATAGGATGGAATAATTTGCAGACTTCTAAATCCAGTTCTCCAGCATTGGCATCTTTCAAGATTCACATGCGGTAACATTCAGCAGTTTCATTGAAACCAGAAACTGCAATCACTTTAGTGTTCTCTCAGAGCTGTTTTGGGCAATTTACCCTGTGATCAAAAGGCACTGCATCCCTTGGCTCCACCATGGGAGGTACTTTTCAAATTCTTATAAAGCACTAAAAGTATAAATATGAGCCGCATGCGGAACAGGCGTGTTAAGTGAATCTATGAAAGATATTTAATGCTGGAGAACTGGAGTTACAGGTACGTAGAACAGATTACAAAGCAGTATCAACCATGAACATGAATCAACACGTTGTACAATTGGGGGGGGGAGGTGGGGCGTGGGATCACCTCATGTAAACAGGTAACAAAGGAATGTGTGTCCAATCATGGAACCCTCCACAGAATTCTTTTTCATGCAGTGAAATCTGGTGTGTGTCAGAAGGAAGCCTTAGAGTGCTGTCCAAGCGGACGGAGGGTCAAATGCAACAAACAGCTGTGAGGATTGTGGAAAAATGTTGGTCCATTCAACATAGTACTTAAGGGCCCCTATAACTTAAGGAGAGTGTTCAACGAGCATAGCAGTGAGAACTGGAGAAAACCGCCATGACCAGAGGCTTGTTGGGATGGAAAGATGATAGTAACGTGGGCATAAATGAAGGATTGCTTCGGAGGAGAATTTTGCAGACTTCTGGAGGTGATCGCAACCAAGAACGCACTCTAAGAGACAAACTTTAGACCAGCCCTATGCACGGTCTCAAAGTGGGGCCCTCATTAATTTAGACAACAAAACAAGATTTGCGAAGTGGGTTGGTTCCAAGGAACATCCACAAATTGAATTCCTTCACTAGCCTATAGTGACCAAAGTGAAGACGACATTGGAGCACACGTGAAGCATGAAGTGGCAGAATAAATATCTCTAATGCAAGAGTGGGCAAGAACACTGGTAGCCAGGTAATGTAAGGCAGTATCTGTTGTGGTAGGTAATGAAGGGGCCAACCCCGTGACTGGAGCACCAGATAGTGAAGCGCTTCCATTTCTTTGTATAGCAGGAGAGGTAACTGGGGCCCCACGCCTTGGCATGAAGATCCCTGCTGTACTGGGGCCGGACAATGGTCAAAAGCTGAAGACATAGTAGCCAAGCCCTTAAGTGGAGCAGGGTCGGGGTGGAGGACCTCATCCCCGTTGCTGAGCATGGCTAGAAGCTCAGAGAACCAGAAATTCCTTGGCCAATCCAGCACCCCAATGACCGATCTGTACGGCTGCACTTTGGCAGTGGGGACGACTCTGGATAGGAGTGGAAACAGTGGGAAAGCATATGGGAAGCTTCTGTACCAAGGTATCCTCTCCAGGCTGGCGATATGATGGAACCTGCGGTGTTGTCCTTTGGGACAAAGATCCATCCGTAGCATTGTCCTTTGTGGAAAAGAGGTCCATCTATGGCGTTGCACAAGTAAAGAGGACATCAACCTGGTACTGGAGGAGCTCCCGTTTTTGGCAGTGGAAAATCGGCCACCAAGGTTTGTGTGGCTGGTCGGTGAAAAGCGAGGAACATTCCCTGAGCCAAAAACCCTTTCCATAGGGATTAAGCGTCTCTTGAGCCTCCCTACATCGTGGTGGTTTTGTTGTGAACACCCACACTTTCCCTATGAGATGCAGCAAGAAAGATTTGAGGGCCCAGAACACTGGTCTTAGCTCAAGATGTTGGTGAAGTGATTTTTCTTCAGTTAACCATAGGCCTCCGATTTGCAGACTGGCAGTGTGGGCTCCCTAACCTTCCATGGATATGTTACAGTCGCTTGAGGGGAAATCAGAGTGAAGGGCGGGCAACCTGTGAGATTGGCACCATTGCTCCACAAGGGTAGTGCTTTGTGAAAAGGACTGGCAAAGGACATGTTGTCCCAGTGGCAGGAGACTTGATCACAGCAGGGATCTCAATACTTGCAGGGGGCGCATGTGGAGCCTGCAATTCTTAATAAGCAGGATGCACAAATACATCATGCCTAGGAGGGATTTGTGTGTTATGACTGAGGCCACTTATCTGGACAAGTCTTGAATATTGTAGAGCATAGACTTGACCCGGTCAACAGATGGGGTGGCGGTATATGTCGTGGGGCCCAGGTGTGCTCCAAGAAAGCAAAAAGGCTTCATGAACGGTTTCTCATAATTTAGAGAGCAGTCCAACTATGCAAGACAGGCTTTCATGCCTACCATGTGTTGCATGTGGAGAGTCGGTGTCCTGATCAACCCATCATCCAGATACAGGTAGACGTGTAGCTCTCACTTGGAGCTCTCACTGTTGGCGTTTCCTTTGGCAGAGCGCCATGTCCAGGAGAAGGGGAAACTAGCACCTGCAAGGCCAAAGCAGAGCAACAAAGATCACCACCGCTAGAGAGTCCCGGATGTGCAGCAACACCTTCTCAATGAGAGGTAGGGGCGGAAAGGCATACAGGAGCCCCAGCGGCAACGGGGAGGTCAGAGCATCCACTCGAGGAGCCCCCAGAACCCTGCAGACCCTCTGAAAGACCACCTTCCGCAGCACCCACTGCCCTGAGGGGAACACACGGCTGAGGAGATCCGCCACCACATTGTCCCGGCCCCTGATGTGACAGACAGCAACAGAAGATGAAACTGCACAAGTACAGAGGAGAAGAGCAGGAGACCCCAAAGACTGGGACAGAGAGAGTCCCTGGCGGTAGATACATACCACAGTGGCAAGTATTGTCCAAGCAAAGGACCAAGACTGGGAAAAACGCCTTCAGAGACTTGAAGGCCGCCAAGAGCTCCCTCCAGTCGGAGGACCCGCGCCCCCCCCCCAGGCCACCTCTCCTGCAGCTCCCGACCCAGGGCCGCCGCCACCCCACTAGGCGGGCGTCTGTGGTAACAATGACCAGAGAGGGCCGACGAAGCGGGAACCCCAACAGACTGGGCAGGTGCAGCCACCAACGAAGCTAAACCATGAGGGAGGGACCCACAGGGATAGGATCTTCGAAGTCCAGAGATGACTCCTTCCAGAACCTGTGAATATGGAGCAACAGGGGCCATAGGTGAAGTCTCACCCAGGGAACAAGGAAGACACCACCATGTACCCCCGAGCCTGAAGAAAGTCCCGGGCAGGGGCCGACTCCCGAGCCAGAAGATGCAACAGGCAATCCTGCAGTGTCTGACCTCTGACAAGGGGAAGTAGAACACACCGCCAGCAGTGCAAAACCTGGTCCCAACGAACTGAAGATCCTGTGAGGGATGCAGATGAGACTTCCACCACAAACCATAGCAAATTCTGAAGGGCAGACCAAAAGTAACGAGCAGGTAGGCGTCCTGAGGATCTAGGGAAACCATGAAATCCTGAGTTCTTCAGAGGAAGGACCCACTGAAGGCACTCCATTTTGAACTGCCGAGTCAGAATGTGCCGGTTCGAAACCAAGGTCTATAAAAGACAGAAGGAACCTGAAGGTTTGGGTACCAGGAAGACAATGGAGTAAACCCCAAAACCCCTCTCTGATCGAGGCACCCGCCCGAAGGAGCCTCTTGGAGCGAAGTTCCCCACATGCCCAACCTCTCGACAGGGCACTGGGGCAGAACAGACGGAACAGGAGGGGATACCAAATCCAACTTGTAGCCCTACCTCACCAGATGATTGACCCAGGCATCCTCCAAGAGCCGGGACCATTGCATCCAAAATAACGTCAGGTGGCCCCCAACAGGCCGGTGTCAAGAATTGTGCTGGCGAGGGGGCAGACCCGAGAACCACTTCCATCCAAGCACAGGCCGACCCATAAGGCAGGGGGGCAGCGGACTGGCAGAACCCCTGTGGTCAGCCGTCCTACGTACATGCAAAGCATGCTTGTCTGCCTTGAAGACCTTGTCCTCCAAGGAATCTCCCAACAGCACCCGTCCCGTCAAAAGGGAATTTTCATGGCAGTAGACTTCTGTGGGGAGTCCACCGTCCAATACCTGGAAAGAACGTGCTGACAACACCCCCACAATGGAACCCATCATACAGAAAGTCAGACAAAAACTCCATCTGAGACTTGACGGCCTGAAGAAGGGGCGCAGTATCCAGGCCCTCCCCTGCCGCCTTCAGGGCAGACTTCAGACTCCCAAGGGCAGCTTCCGCCCTGTATGAGGCATAAGTGGCAGCCTCCATAAGCCTTCCTCAAGGAGGCATCCACTTTATGATCCATGGGGTCCCGAAGAGAATCGTCCGAGTCCAAGGACGACCTCTCCACCAGATTGGGAATGACTTAATCAACCAGAACCACCTGCGATGGGGCCATCTCCTCCCCGTGCAAGGGATACAGCTTGGCAAGGAAACTGGGGACTTGTACAGATTTCGGACTAGCCTATAACTGTTTCCACCTCCTGTGCCTTAGCTTATGACTAGCCCAACATTGTTTCTTATACATGTGCCAGCATACCTTCTTAAAAAATGCCTAGCCCACAACTGCCTTACTCCCTGTGCCTAGCCTACCAGTGACCTAGCCCCGTACACAAGTCAAGTAATCCAAACTCTGACTAGCCTACAACCTACTCCTGTTTCCAGCGCATAGCCTGTTGCCAGCCCACACTTGTTCTACATCTCAACGCAAACATGTCACCCCCACTCCCATGTTCGGACAAGGTACCACCCACACCTTTCCTACCAGCTGTGAGCACATACTCCACTAACCTTAATCGCCCTGACTCCCTGCATAACCACACCATACCACCCATCAGCGCACAAACTCACTCCTACACATTGCCTCGTCATCTGCAAATCAGAGGCTAGGCTGCCGTTCCAAGCACTTCTCAGCCCCCCCCCAATAACACCCTCATCACCAAGCACTCCAAACACTCACCATCACCGACTACTACTCCCACACCCAAAACATCCAGCAACCTCAACACCCCCAAGATCTTGCCCTCTATACCGAAACAAAAGAACAACCAGCAAACAGCTCCAATGCGCACTCATTAACCAAGATCCCTCCCAGCGCACGCCACAGAGATCCATGACCTCATCACAGATCTTGACCTAGATATACTAGCTATCACTGAGACCTGGCTACATGAAGCCTCAGACCCACCCATATGCCAATCATTACCACCAGGATACACTATCCTACGCCAGGATAGGACATCCAGTAAAGGAGGAGCGGTCGCCCTTATCCTCAAAAAGACCCTCAACGCCAGACAGCTAAAAACATCAGATGCTGACAATTTCGACTTGCGATCAGCAAAAATATCGCCCTCACCAAATGACACTATTACAATACACATTTTTTTACCGACCTCCAGGCCCAACTCTCGACTTTGTCCAATATCACTCACATCATAGGTGACAATCTCAAAACAAACTCAAGAGCCATACTCATAGGAGACCGCAACCTAGGCTTCAAAGACCCAAAAGATAAGCAAAGCACTTGCCAAAGCTCTACATGATTTAGGCTTCACCCAACGAGTGAACGAACCGACCCACAATAAAAGGTCATATCCTGGATTGGATTGCGGCCCACAACAGTGCGGAAGACATCAGCTCTAACACACCCCGCCCATGGACTGACCACCTACTACACTTCTTCATACCATCTAAAATAGGAGGGAGCCCAAACCTACCCGCTCCAGCCACAATGGCCAGATCAAAAAAAGGCTTATCCCCCTCCTAGAAACGTCGGCACTGGTTCATCCCACAGTCAAGGACCCCACAACTCTAGTTGAAATCTACAACACTATGCTCAAAGAGATTATAGATATTGTAGCCCCACTGGAAAAGAAAAAAGCGAAACAGACTCCATGCAAATTCCTGGTTCACCCAAGAACTCCAGGATGCCCGAACCACCAAAAGAACAGCACTAACCTCCTGGCAGAGAAATCCCTCCTCTATTACAAGACACACCTACCTCACTGCTGCACTATACAAAAAAGCCATTGCTAAAGCGACCACTTACAATGACAGAGAAAGCCAACTCTCAACCCAAAGAGCTATTCGCCATCTACAACGAGCTGACCAACCCACCCTCATCAGCACAACCTGCCGAAAAAAAAACAACATGGTGCAACATGCTATGCTAGAAATCAAAAAACTCAGAACAAAATCAAATCCCAATTCGACCAACTTCCTTCCCAAAACCACTCCACCACCACCTCCTAAGCCTCCCATATTCATACTAAAGAATAACAATGCACACAGAGCAAACACACCGAAACCCTTCTCTTTCAGGCAAGTCACAGTTCCCGAAGTCCTTCTAATCATGAAACAGACCAAACCATCTCTATGCAAAGGAGACATTTGCCCAGCCAACATAATCAAAGACTGTGCCATAGCTTTGGCCCCTTTTGTAACTATGTTCATCAATACATCCTTTCGCCCTTAAGGAAGCATGGGTAAGACCGCTGTTAAAAAAAACCTACCTTGGATCCGGACGCCCCCAAACTACCGTCCCATTACCACTGTGCCGTTTCTGCTCAAGATCCTGGATAAGGCTGCATACCTACAAATCCAGGCTTACCTGGAAATGCACAACATTCTTGGAAAAAGGCAATCAGGTTTCCGCCCGCGCCATGGCACAGAGTCAGCCCTACTCAATCTCAAGAACCAACTACTTGAAGCCATGGACAAAGTCAAGACCTCACTACTCCTACATCTCTCGGCGGCCTTTGATTTGATCGACCATAAGATCCTGTGCAAACACCTCACAGACACAGCACACTTCTCCCAAGAAGCCACCGCCTGGATCACCTCCTTCCTGGACGGTCGAGCAATGAGAGTCTTCGCAGACGAGGCATCGGCCCAGGCTGCGGAGTTCCACAAGGCTCATGCACCTCCACCACCCTCTACAACCTCTTTACCCTCCCCTTATTTAGTGACCTAGAAGACTTCGGCATAGCTTTTACAAACTATGCCGATGACACCCAAATTCTCCTAACTCTAACAGGTAACTATGAGCAAGACCTCAAGACACATATGCACGTATCCAGGCTTGGATGGCGGCAAATGGTCTATGCCTAAACGGGGAAAAAACCCGAAATACTGCTAGTAGGCCCCAAAGAAGCCTTAAAAAACAACTATAGTTCTTTCAGCATCGAGGTCACCATCATTAAAACTTCAGACACTGTCAAAACACTCAGTCTATCTGGACTCCACCCTATCAATGGATAGGCAGGTCAGCGCCATCTCATCTGCGGCAGCACTCACATCAAAAATCATAAACGCTGTGAGACCATACCTATCCCATAAAAGCTGCCTCAACATCGCAAGGGCCACAATTGGTGCAAAACTTGATTACTGCAACATTCTACTTCGAGGCACCTCCAGTAACAACATCAACAGATTACAAATCGCACAAGACAGTGCCGTCAGAGCCGCACTCAGTATACCCAAGAGACAGCACATCTCCCAGGCACAGAAAGATGCCCATTGACTCCCGGACAAAGACTGCATAGCATTCAAAGCCCTCACCATCACACACAGATGCATCGCCCAGTCTGACCCAGCCTACCTAACGGAAAGAATACACCAATCACCAGCCCACAGACCGAAACGTGGCCAATACTCACACCAACTCTCAGTCCCAGCATTCAACAGAATGAAAGTAGGCGGCTCTAGCTTTCAGGTTCTAGCCCCTAAAGCTTGGAACTCACTCCCACTCAGTCTAAGGAAAGAAGAATCCCTGAAAACCTTTAGGAAAGCTCTAAAAACAAAGCTGTTCAACTAGACCACCTTCTGTCATGCTTTATTTCCAACGCCTTCTCTCTCTAACCTGTAACACCTCTCTACAATGTCATACTGCTGTATACATCTACTCCTGCAATTATTACCTGCACTAAGTGTATATCCTGTATAACATGCACCAAGTAAATATCCTGTAACAGCGCCACGATGCCTCCGGGCCGCTGGGCGCTTTATAAATCCAAATAAATAAATAAACCCACTCCCGCAAAATCTCAGTCTTCATTTCAGAGAGAAGCAGTAGACCCTTCTTGACAGTGCACTTAAACTAGGGCGGGGGCCGAACCCCTTCAGCCAGAGTAGACAGAGCAGCCAGAGGGGAGCAAAGTCTGGAAACCCCATGTAATGGGACACCTGAAAAAGAATATCTGATGTGGTCTCCTTGCCCAGGTACTTGCCCTTGAAATCAGTCGACCTCCGGGAATCGCCCAGCCTGCAGGAAGAGACGTCAGAGCATGAGGACAAGGGGACACCGCCCGTCATGAGGCTGAACGCCCCCCCCCCTGAAGGGCTCTTCACAGGAGGGGAGGGGAACAGGAAGAAGAGGAAAAGGACGGTGAAGGAGAGCGAGGCTCCACACAGCGAGACTTGGAGGAGCACTTCCCCATGGTGCCAGCACTAACAACCAGAAGCTGAGGCCTGCAAGCAGAGAGGAGCAGCCACAGCCAATGTAACAGCCACAGCGGGGGGGGGGGGGACACAAACCCAGCACAGGAGGCCAGGTGCACACAATCGAACCACAAGCCCGCCCCCGCTTACCTCTGCCTGGGGTGAGGGACACCCCGGCCTTGCAGACCTGGAGAGTGAGCCACTCCACGAAGCCCCACAGACACCCCATCCCCGAGAGGGGCGGGCAACCTCGACAAGCACCTGGCTATGCCAGCGCAGTAGATGGGACCGGGCACCCTGCCCATACTCATCAGGTAAGTAGAGAAGCGGTTCCTGTGTGGAGGTTGGACACCTTATTGATAAGTGCTGGGACAAGGAGGTAATGAAGGGATCACGGAGTCCTTTCAAGGCATTTGACAGACCCATATTCAACATGGCGGTCTTATTCACTGGCCTAGTCGTCCGAGACAGTCTTCAGGTGATGTAGGGAGACTACCAAATCGTTATTGCTCTGTGTAATCCTCCAGGGGGTAGGTTGATGGGTAATGTAAGGAATAGCCTTTCCCATAGGGCCTAACAGAATAGTTGAGAATGGAGTTCCAACTACAGTTCAATGATCTGGATACAAGATACCTAGACGTCAGGCAAGAGATCCCAACAAAAAAAATAGTTCAAAACAGAACAGTATTCCAAACCACAAATTGCTAAGGCGGGTCCAGGTGGAAATTGGAGAACAAAGCCAAAATGGCAAGTATAGACACTGCTCATGGAGGAACGTTATCACCCACATGGAAGACCACCGCACACTGAATGTATATGCTTCTTCAGTCAGGGTTCCTAACGTGATGCGCCTGCCATTGATGACACGATTACATCATAGAACATTGGGGTGCATGTGAACTGTAATTCCCCCAGATTCGGCAGAAACGAAGTGCCATGGCAGTTGGCAGACTGCATAGAAGGAGCTCGGCCTAAATATGTCGCGCCCGTTGCCTCCCGACAGTAGATCCCTCTAAAACTCACAGACTACATGATCAATCCGGGTGGAAAACATGGAAGCGTTGAAGCAAACCGAGCGCTTGCACACGAGCGGTGGGTTGCCATTTCCTGCTCGTGGGTCCACCCCCTTTAAGTCATAAATAAACCTGACCATGCTGGATTCTGAAGTGCAATGTAACCCCACATCTGCCACTGCCCCAGGGCGGATAATATGGAAGGCAGTCGTATGGATGGAATACATGAAAGACAAGGTTTACCCGCCGGGCACAGGGCATTGCCACCAGATTGATGACAATCTCATACAGATTTTTAGTTGCCAGGCATACCATGTTCGTAGCTGAATAAAGTTGACTAAGCAGCGCATAAAGCGTGCATGAAGGAACTGCACAGTACCCACTTCCCCAGAATGTACGCTTCCTGTTATTCTTGCAACTACATCATCGCTCCCCCCGACAGCTTCGCTACACAGATCCACACGAAGGGTGTTCGCTACTTACTTCCTAATCCCAGCAAGATACAGCAACCTAGGACCGCTTCAGCTGGACTCCTATGCCAAACAGAAAGGAGAGCCTGGCCTGGGTACATCCTTTTCCCTGTCCTCGATCAAAGACAACGTGTTTTAATTGTTGGATTATTGGTAAATTATGCATTATGTAAACCGAAGAGGCGTGAAGTCAGAGAAATGGTCCTGGATTAGAGGTAGACATCTCATAAGTAAATACTGGGACGAGCTCTCACGTTTTCCGTGGTCACATTTGAGAAGGAAATCTAGTGCTGTTTTTGCTTGGAATTCTGCTAAGGGTTGTGTCCTAACATTTTTATGTGGAAGAAAAAAGCTACAAGTTTCAGAATCCAAGGTGGCGGGGGTTGAATGGATGTTCCAAGTATAGCATGGGGAAGAGGAGACTTCCTGGAAGAGGAGCCTGGGGGGGGAATGATAAGTAAAACTCTTTAAAGCCTGTGTCGATCGACCCGTAAATGCAACATAATTTGCAAGATGTGTCTAAATAAACGTACCCCGTTTTTGACGAATCCTTTACCCATGTCGCTTCCTCCGATTAATAACAGTGATCTAAGAGACCCCGAGCCCGCGCACCTTCGCCACACAATAACAAACACAGACTGGAGTCACTGGACTCGTCCTGTTACCTACCAGCAGTGTCCGTGTTTTGCAGCAGCCGGAAATGCATCATCATTTACTACCGTGTTCGAACGGTCCAAATTGTAAACTTCCGCCTGATGCCGGAGACTTGCCGGAGCCGCGCGCAGTACTGAAGCAGGCAGGTGAGACCTTGCTCCATAAGTCCCCGCCCTCCCCCTCTAATAGCTTACAACACCCGTTGAGCGACACCGGACACGTGATCGTACGTTGACATCTGACCTGCTATCGAGGTCTTAATTTACGTCGACGTGGCGTGTAAACCCGGAAGCTTGATGTGACAGCACGTAGAGACTCAAATGGCCAATCCAGTGAAGTATAGTCCAGCAACTCCCACCCATCAGGCAGGGCATTATGAACATAGGGCCATGTTTTCCCCTATCGACTTATTATCCTTATCCACATTGGGCAATAGGTGTGAAAGGTCACATGCAATGAAGTTCCCAATTGGAGATTGAGTGTCCTTTCAGTTCGGTGCTTTCTAGGGCGAGGGTCCATCGGGTGAACTACCGCTACGCCAGGTAAATGGTACTAAACTGAATACAAATGATGTTTTTAACTGGCTTATGGCAGCATTTTACCCAGCTGTTTGCGTTTATTGAAAAGGTGGCATTTTGCAAGTTGAGTTTCCATCAAGTTATACAACCGAAAACGTGGGTTCACAGGTTTCAAAAATGTCCTAAAAATTGTGCAAAGGCATTTTGTCTTAGGTGTTTTACAGTGTGTTTCTCATTGAACACATTTTACTATCTTGTGTTGCTGTGGCTTTAAATCATTTATGAAAAAATACACAATAGAAATTAATAGTGTGCAATCAGCCCACACCCTTCCCCTTCATCATGTACCTTCATGGTCTAACCCACAGTACCCTAAATACATAGCTCTCAACCATTTGTGTTGCAAAGGCGGGTGAAATCACGCGATTTTGTTTTTGGCGGGTGAGACGCCCATTAGAATGAATGGGCGTGCAGGAGTCTTGGCGGGTGAGTCAGCCCTTTACAGGGCAGGTGACACCTGCCAAAAGCTGGTGAGTTGAGAGCTATGCTAAATAGCACCCCAGCCAAACTTGGTTATGATATGATGGTTTATTTGTATAGCGCCTATACACGTGTTTCAAAGCGCTTCATGACAAGGGAGGGAACAAGGGAAAAAATATAAAACATTCTTACAGACCAGGAACAACAAGAATGTAAAAAAAAAACAATTATTCTCGGCCTGTGGTAAGACACAAATAGTAAGGAAATGGGAACAGACAGGCTACTACCATACTAGGCCTGACGACATTTCTGGTAGAGCTGGAGAATTGCACAAGGTGAGGGTGAGGGAAAGAGAAGGGGGGAGAAGAACAAAACAAGCGACTATCGTACTAGGCCTGATGACATTTCAGATAGTGCTGGAGGAGAAGGGGGGATAACAAGTAAGAAGGAGGGGAGGAGACAAACAAAGTTACTATCATAATAGGTCCAGGGACCAATCAGATAGAGTAAGTGCATAGCAAAAAGTAAGAGTGGGGAGGAGAAAAAGAGAAGGTGGGGAGGGAGAGTAAAAGAGAACAGAAAAAAGAACAATGAAAAAAGCAGAGAAGCAGAGGGAAGAACAAAAAACAGTTGCAGAGGTTAGTGAGGCAGGTAATGTTGCAAGGGAACAAGAAAAATGTAGGCAGGAGTCACGGTCAATGGGCACAGCATGATTCAGGGCCAACCTGAGTGGAAGATCCAGGGAATTGCCGTGATTGCCCCATAAAATCCCCTAAGAAAATAGTAGGTGCCACAGACAACGACAGCAAAGAGTCTGAGCTGAATCCAGAAAACCCAGACGCCCGGCAAGTGAAGGGGTCCACTTGTCGAGCAGAATAAAGAAAGTTGTACAGACCTCACACCTGGTCATCCCGGTACTATTGATCAACCACCAACAACCATCAAAGGTGCATGCTCTAGAAGCCTACATTGATAGTGGAGCGGTGGGAAACTACATCGATCAAAATCTGGCTGCCCGGATAGGCCTTCCTCTCCAGCAAAAACTACAGTCGGAAAACGTCACTGCAGTGGATCGCTCTCAGTTGTCCTCCAGCCCAGTAAAGCAACATACCGACAAAGTCATGCTAATGTGTCAGGATGGTCATCGGGAACACATCTCTTTCGATCTTACTGGGGCCCCCAGTTCCAAATGATCCTAGGAATGCCGTGGCTAGAAGCCCATAACCCTAGGATTGACTGGCGCACAAGGGAGCTGACCTTTCCTCAAGAATGTGCAAAGAGTTGCTACCACAGAGACGTGAGGAATCTACAACTCAAGGCGAAACCAATCCTAGGAATCTCTGGTTCGTTACCCCCCTGAATATCAGGACTATCTGGATGTGTTCCAAAAGGAACACGCTAACACCCTGCCTTCACACAGACCTTACAACTGTTGAATCGACTTGGTTCCTGGAGCACAAATCCCTTGCAGTCGAATTTACGCTCTCACTGAGCAAGAAAATCAGCACCTGAGGACGTACCTAGACCAGTACCTAGCCAACGGATTCACCCGCCCATCCAAGTCTCCTGCCTCCTCGGCTCTCTTCTTTGTACCAACGAAGGAAGGGGACCTCAGAACTTGTATAGATTATAGGGCATTGAACCAGATCACTGTCAGGAATAGATACCCTCTGCCGCTCATGTCCGAGCTACTAGATCAGGTGAAGAATGCTCAAATCTATACAAAGTTGGACCTACAAGGAGCTTACCATTTGGTAAGGGTAAAAAACCGTGACGAATGGAAAACCGCATTCCGATCCAAATACGGGCTCTTCGAATATCCGGTTATGCCCTTTGGGTTATGCAACGCACTAGTAGCATTCCAGTTCTTCATGAACAATGTACATCACCAATTGTTGGATTTTTGCGTTCACGTGTACATCAACAACATTCTTATCTGCTCAGCGTCCAAGGAAGGTCATGTTGGCCATGTAAGGGCAGTTCTGGAAAAGCTTCGTAAGCATCGGCTGTTGCCAAACTAGAAAAGTGCTTCTTCCATGTCACAGAAGTCGAATTTTTGGGCTTCATGCTTACCCCACGAGGGGTTCACATGGGCACTCGCAAAAGTGGATGCTATTCTTCAGTGGCCATCTCCAAAATCGACCAAGGGAGTGCAGAGCGTACTCTGATTTGCCAACTTTTACAAGCGGTTTATTCCGGGGTTTTCTCAGATCGTTCATCCAATCACTTCTCTATTAAATAAGAATACAAGTTTTCCTGGTCCCCCGAAGCTGAAAAGGTCTTACAGGAATTAAAACTGGCCTTCACCTGAGCACCAGTTCTCTGGCACCCCCGACCTGACCTGCCCTGTAGTTGAGACAGGCTCCTCCAGCGTGGCCATGGGGGCAGTGTTATCACAAAAGGACCCGCACACGGGGCAATTACATCCTATATCCTTTTGGTCCCGTAAGTTTACTGCACCAGAAATGAACTATGCCATCACTGACAAAGAGCTACTGGCAATTAAAGGAGCTCTTAAAACCTGGAGACACTACCTGTGTGAAGGACTGGAGGGGGGTGTCTGTACAACTGCTCTCTATATGGTAGAGGAGAGGCACAGAGGACCCCAGCCAAGAGTCTCTATTATTGGTATGTGGTCGAGCAATCAAGGCCTAACTTCTCAGGAGGTGGTGCGGGCTAGTTCTTAAGTACAGTGTAGTCCCCAAGCACCCGCAAAGGAATGTCCGCACACTGTATCGGTTAAAACACAGTCTTTATATAATTAATATTCAAGGTTATGTACAATATCACAATAACTCACTTTGTACTCGGTTATCTATAATGGCAAAAATACGGTTCTACGTGGTACCACAATTACTATTAGATCTCTTTAAAGTGCATCAACTGTACGGTTAAATGTCACACAAATCAGTTTGTAAATGAAACCAACAATAGATATGAGAGGAAAGCAGTTGGTTAGAACAATTGGCAGAATACTGGCCCCTACCGTTAGACACAGTTCTGTGTGGAGATCCCCACCTGGGCAACCTGTAGAATAAAGATATAGCCCAAGCCCAGTCCATATATTGTTCACAAGAGACTTTCCAATAGTTCTGCAACCCCAAAGTACCTGGCGTTGTAGCGTTCGTCATCAGGGAATCGATGGCCCTTCTTGAGTGACCTCCCTTTAAGACGGGAGTCACGGGTCGTCCAGCGGAGAACAGGGTTAACTACGGCGGTGAAGTGGCAGCTTCTTTCCTAGCGGTGCTCATCTATGGGAAAGCGTAAATGTCCTGCAAGGAAGAGGCGTGCGGGGCACCTCGATGTCGATAGTTCTGGACCGCAAAGGGGTTTGAAGAACTGTGGCCCAGCAAGGCCGTCGAGTCGTCGGTGTCTCGTGGTCTTTCGGTAGCGGGAAACCCACTGGTGGATGCTCCTCGGCGCGACGACGGCCTGGCCTTCTCCAGCGGGATCAGACGGGTGATTATGCGGACGAGAGCGTTCTTGGTCAAGATTTCTTAGACAAACGGGAACATGGCGGCTCCGGTCGTCGAAAGTGGTGGACAATCGTCTGGGCGCTTCTCCTTGGGATTCCGCGGCAGTCCCCATCTCGGGTCGGCAGCCTGTCGTAGGTCTGTCTACCAGGGAGCTTTGGCAGAGATCAGCTGGTGCACGATGGTCCCTCGTAGCTCGGGAAGAGGGCGCCTTACCAGGTCGAAGACACAGAAGCTTTCAGATTGATGAAGGAGAGCAACATCAATTCTTCTCTTCCAGCATGGCTTCAAGGTCAGGCGTCAGTTTCACTTCAGTTACTCTTTGTAGTTTGGACTTCAGCACTGAACACGATTCCTAGCAGTGAGAGGTCCCCAGATATACTGTTGATCTCCCATTCATTCCGCTGGGTCACACTCGAGCATCCAATCACTACGAAGGGCATTCAACAGTCTGTCAGCCAATCAGGCGCACGGTGCATTCCGGCCATTCTTCTCCATCCAGACACTTGCAACACAGAATGTGGATTCGGACAAGTACCACGCCATTCAACACTACACACTGCATTCATACTAGTTTCGGGCAGGGCTGTCTCAGTCATTGTGTCAGACACCAGAAACTAGACATCCAGAACAAGAAGTGCATATTCGTCACACACTCCATTCACCCAGGTCCCACAGGTCCCACAGGTGTACCCACAACATACGGTCGTTGGGAAGGCTCCAGCCAGTCTGGTCGGCACTTCCCCACACTACCATATATGTAACTTCCACCCAACAGCCAGTCAGTGGGAGGGACAGATTCAGGGCTTCCCGGGACTTCGGGATGATCAAGGTAGCAGGCGATGGAAGGCAAGAGGCCGCGGGGGTCATCTTGCCTTCATCAGGAATCTACTGATTCCAATGACAGAGCCTGGGCATCCCAAAATGGAGGATGCCCAGGGCACCAGTCAATTCAGCACAGAGCTGCCACCAGCCCTTACCCTGCTCTGTGGGCCACACACAAGTGCCCAAAAACATACACTAGGGGCACAGGGTTGTACCCCTACCCATGGATGCCATAAGGGTATTCCATGGGTCCGTTCACCAAAACCAAAAGAGAGAGCTCCACCGCCAGGAGTCCCACATGAACTCCTGTGCGGAAAACACAACCAAACACACGATAAAAAACAGTAAAAGACAAGGATACAGAGGCCCTGTTCCTCCGATGCATTTCCAGCATCACAACCAGCTAGGAGCAAGACATACAGTCACAGTTATTGCAGACCATTGTAATCTGCAGTATTTGAAAAATGCTAAGGCCCAATCTTCGCGTCAACTTCGCTGGGCTCTTTTCTTCGCAGAATACGACTTTATCACTTACAGACCATCCGAGCCATTACCCATCATTTCTGAAGAGCGGATTCAAAACCAGATCGTAGTAACCGCCTGCTGGGAAGACTTGAAAGTCGATCTCCAATCTCACATGGAGCAAACAGCCCAACGAGAATGGTTAGCTAAAGGGGACCATTACTCCATTAAGGACAATTTACCTTATTTTCAGGGAAGACTGTATATTCAAGACAAGGAAATACAAAACAAAATTGTAGCAAACAACCACGAGTCATTAGTGGAGGGACATCCTGGAATTACCAAGACTCGGGCCAAAATTCAGAAAAACTATTGGTGGCCAACCTGGAGAAAGGACGTGGTCCAGTTTATTGCAGCCTATGGTGTTTGAGCACAAAAAAAATCTCAAAAGTGAAGTCCCGCAGGGTTATTGCGTCCGTTGGCTGTATCACCAGCACCATGGCATACGTTGTCCATGGACTTCATTACCGATCTGCCACCCTGCGACGGCTTCAACACAATTCTAGTCATAGTAGAAATATTCTCCAAAATGGCACATTTTATTCCACTAAAGGGGCTTCCCACTGCTGCAACCCTGTCCACTGTATTCTTAGAACAAATAATTAAACTACATGGCTTTCCTTCGGTAATGGTTTCGGATCGTGGAACTCAATTTGTTTCAGCTTTCTGGAGGAGATGTTGTAAGATAGCGCAAATCGATCTTCGCCTATCCACAAGTCACCATCCCAAAAACCGATGGTCAGACTGAAAGGACCAATCAGACGCTAGAACAATACCTGAGATGTATGTTGTAGCAAACAGAAGGGTCTTGGAAAAGCATTCTCTGGTTGACTGAATTTGCTTACAATAACTCCATTCACACCAGTACTGGACAAACCCCATTCTATACCATGAATGGACGGCACCCTCGGACATCCTCTTTTGATCCACTTCATCAACTAGAAATGCCAGCGATCACCTCCTTACATAAGACCAAACTCTTAAGGAAGCAACAAAGAACCTGATCAAGGCCATGGAACAACAAAAAAGGTTTGCAGACAGGCATAGAAGGGAAGCACCGCATTACCAAGTTGGTGATAAAGTATGGTTGGCGTCCAAGAATATTCCATTGAAGGGTCCGCGGCCCTTCTGTCTAAGATACCTCGGACCTTACCCTATCAAGGCCATTATTAATCCTGCTGCCATACAATTATATCTACCTGCCAATATGCGGATCCATCCAGTATTTCACGTTTCCCCCCTAAAACCTGTGAAACCAGAGACTAGGATTAAAAAACCACCTGAGCTTGAGATCCTAGAGGGAGAACTTGAGTACGAGGTTAAGGACATCCTGGACTCTAAGATAGTACGATCAAAACTGTACTACTTGATCGACTGAGAGGGTTACAGACCTCAGGATCGCACACGGGAACCTGTCGACTAATCAGACGGTTTCACCGTAATAACCCTGCCAAACCCGACCGGGGAGAAGAGCGCCCGTGAGAGGGGGCTTGAGGGGGGAGTGCTGTCATGGCCACTGGACAAGAGCCCATGTTTCTACCACCTACAGGGTCCAAATGGACCCAGTCCTGGCGCCTCTGGCACCAGGCTCATGCAAAAGTTTGCTTGCCACACTTTATTCCTAAGGCACGTGCATCCAGGCCGGGCGTGGCCATAGGAGAACATTGGGGAGCACATGCAAGAACCTCTGGGAGTGGCAAGGTGGAGCCACAAGGTGGGCCAAAGGGAGGGGCCGGCCCCAGCCTATTTAAGGCCACCCCGCCCGCATCCTGGCGCTTCGCGTTAGTCTGCTTTCTGAAGCGTAACGCTTACCACCGCCTGCAGAGTCCTTACCTGTTTTCCATCTCATCACCTCGAAGCGCGATTTACCCGGCTCCAGCTACACCATCGCTAAAAGCGCATTACCTGGCTCCAGCTACACCATCGCCTGCAGCGCATCGCATCTTACCTGGTTCCATAGTCATCGGAGTTGGAGCGCATCCTTACCTGTTCCAGACATCCAGCTACGCGAGAGCTTCTTCCATCAATCCTCTTCACAGAGTCTTCCATCCTGCAACCGCGGACAGGCCTTTGGACAGCCGCTTCCCGCTTGATGTCGCCAGGCCCTCCCTGCAAGAGAAAAGAACACACAAGGTTAGAAACTGCATAAATAACTTATGCTTGGCCGCGCAACACCTGAGTCTTGCATTCTACCCTGAAAGCCAACTTAACACCTACTTGGGAGCATCGCCATTCTCTTGGGCTTCATTGGGGCTCGCTTTACACACCGCGACTCTGTGCAGTCATCTTCAAACCTATAGGGGAGAGAAAAGACATTGCAAGAATTACGAACTAAAATCACAGCAAAAAGACATTGCAATAATTACGAACTATAAACATGGCAAAAACGACATTGCATTAGAACACGGACAATAATCATTGTTAAAAGACTCTTACTTTCCAAGTGCTCTGTTGCAGCCGGTCTGGGCCGCCACATCCACGGACCAGTGAAGCAACTAGGTCCATCCAAGGCGCCCCTGCTAATGAGAAGCAGCACAGAGAGCTCATCCTTGCAAGAAACCAGAGGCAGTACCAGCAACCGGAGCAGTCAACATTGCAGTAGCTGGGGTAGAGAACCGATCCATGGGAGCCAAGTCCAGGTAGTGCTCCAACCGTGCCCCTACGTCCCCGCAGAGACCAGGTGAGCGTAACAACTTCCTAAGAGAAGTTGTGAGGATCCTTCAGGAAGACTGCAGCTCGCGAGCAGGTTGTCGCAGCCATGACTCGAGTGCTACGCTGCTGGATACCAAAGTACAGGGAATTCGACAGAGATTAGAGAGAAAGGCCCCGAAAGCAGAACGCCGCTGCAGTGGGTGCAGGTGAGCCTGCTGATGTTTTGTGCATGCACTGAGAGAGACCAAGGGAAGCCAGGGAGGGGACTTCTTCCCCCTTCACCCACCCTTGGATTGGAGTATAATGAGGATCGCTGCCCCGTGGGAAATGCATGGGAGAGTTTACTTTTATTGTGCACATAGGGTGTTACTTGGGGCTGAAGGGACATAGGACAGCTGTAAGCGACATTCACCGCCCTAGCGGAATTCCGCTAACCTGGGAACCTACAGACAGCCAGAGGTTTATTTTGATCTGACTGTGCAAGTGACTGGAGAAGAGAGGCGGGAGTAGAAAACGGGGCTTTCCTGAGGTAACCGCTCCCAAACAGAGCTGCAAGATTCAGATAACTGCATTGTTTGTCACCAGAATAAAATATGCCTTGAAGCTGAACTTTTGTGTACTTTATCCAACAACCCAAGTGGTGACATTCCTAATGCAAGAGCTAATCCTAAATTATCAGGATGGCTTTATTCCCGGCCGATCAACACCGAACAACCTTAGAAGGTTATTAGAATTAATGCATAACATAAATCCTGTGATTCAACAGTGGTAGCTACATTAGATGCAGAGAAGGCATTCAATTCTGTTGATGGGACTTTCTTGTTTGAAGTACTGAAAAGATTGGACATGGGTACATGGTATCTAAAATGGATTCAACTTTGTGAACACTCCCTAAAGTAATAATCTGAATGATTTAGACACGCCCAATCTCAATATTCCCTATTGGAGGCATGAGAGGAGGATGCCCACTGTTGAATCTGCTATTTTTACTTGCGATAGAACCCATTGCCTGTTACATCCGAAGGTACCATGAACAAAGAGGGTTTAAGATGTACTCATCAATCAACATAATATCACTATACGGGTAAGATATGCTCTAATACATGAAATACCCACAAGATAATCTACAACTGAAAGTTATAGAGATCAAAAAGTACAGGAACCGATCAGGTCTAAAAAATCAACTGGGAGAAATCCAAACTCCTACCCCTTGATCATTAATACCTAGAAAGGCAACTATGCTTCCACCTTTTTAAATAGTGCCAGCAATCCATACGCTACCTCGGAATCACAATCACTACAGACACCAACGGGTTACACAAAGATAACTATATAAAAGCGCTGGATAGCCTGGACTCCAAAATAGACAGAAGGATAGGTCTTCAACTGTCCCTAACTGCTAGAATTTCACTAGCCAAAATGGTGGTGGTATCATAACTCCTCTACATCTTTAATAATATACCCATAATACTGCTGACATTTTACTGGGTCAGGACAAAAAGTGTGATTGTGAAACCAGTTTGGAAGCACCACACTTTGCATATAAAACCCCTGCTAAGCCCCACGAATTAGGGGGACTAGATGCTCCAGACTTATGTACTACTTGGCCACGCAGATACAATACGCGATATGGTGGTATATCAAACTCATGAGTTTCTGCACATCAAACTTGAAAAAGTATCTTTGTACCTGGCCACTCTAGCCACCATATTATGGGAGAACCATAAACACAACAGAAAAGACACGCAAACGGTGTACACCACATGTAACGCATGGGATAAAATATCGGCATTAACAGAAATGGAGTCTTTATATCCTTGATCATTCTCAATCGTCTCTCTTCTAACGGAATGGACTGGACATTTGAGAAAGTATTTCAGACACAGCCCAGAAATCTAGACATTACCAAACCTTTACTAAGAAGGGGAGCTGGCCACAATGGACCATCTTAATGAAAGGGGCACTGTGAATGCCATTACAATGCTGCTCTATTGGAGACTGAAGTATGTACTGAAACAACATAAGAGTTACACACCTAGGGAACCTCCAATGCCCAACATATAGTCTCATGACTCCACTATAGATAAAATGGTGTTGACAGTCGATAAGATGGCCAATACTGCCAAGAAATGGGCGCAGGATAAGGAGCGTCAACGCTGGGAGCAAGTACTCGATAGATAGCTAGTTTACAATATAACCGAGTGGGCACAAACCTGCTCACTAGCGTAGTCCCTTTCACTTTGCGTGAGATATTAATGTTTGCGTGTTAAACACGTACATCAGGTGTATCACACTCCCGTCAAGCTACATTCATATCTTGCGTTTCTCCATTATGCTCTAGATGCCAGACACCAGAAGCATACCTTATCCATTTAGCGTGGATATGCCCACCTATATTGTCTTTTTAGCTTCAAGTGATTAAATGGCATGTGAAATTACAAAAGAAGAAATCCTGAACGCACCACATTTGGGGCTACTTTCCCTATTTTTTTTCATTTTTTTTTAATGGTTTAGTATATTTATAAACTTTTTATTTGACAGGAAAGACATTTAAAGGTTCTAGAATAAGAGTGTGTCTCAGATAGTTCTTTTGTTGAGTTCCAAGACCGATTGGAGAAATAAGGTAATTGTGTGCGTGTATTTGTTGTTTTTGCCACTGAGTAGTGCCGCCCATCTTTTGTCTGTGCTCATTTGTTGTGCCGAAAGTTCAAAAATAGCGCCAAATTGTTTCCGTTGAGTTGAGAGCAACTGGCATTCCATCACAAGGTGGAATAGGGTTTCAGGCGTAGTTCCAACCTTGCAAAAGCGGCAGTAGTTGTTTGTGATGGGTATCTGTCTGGTTACAGCAAGGTTTGAGTTGGTAGGTAACACATTCAGGCGTATTCTTAGGAACGTCGCTCTGATGGTCGGGTCTGGAAACAATTGGAGGTATAGAGGTAATTTGTGGATTGTTGGAGAGTCTGTGGCGCACTGGAGATTCTGTTGATAGGTGTTTTTGATTTGAATGGTTTTTATCCAATCGTTAAGTTGAAGTTTGATTTTTGCATGTTGCGGCCGGAGAGTTAGAAGTTCTTCTGATATGTCCTCTTTAACCATTTCTTCAAGTAGAGTCTGTTTGCATTTTTTGAGCACTGTGTTGTTGAAGGTGTTTGGGGGCCCTCTCAGGATTTGTATGGCCGGTGTTTTTTGATCGGTCAGGATTTTCTGGAATATATCCAGTCTCTTCCAGAGTACGATGGATGCCATTGATTGAGTTGCCATCTCGTATCTTATTCTTGGCATCGGGTAGGATGGTGGCAGGTGTAGGATTTTGCGCCAGAAGATTGCTTCATACTTCATCCAGTTTATTGACGCAGCATTTAGCATTGCTTCCGTTCCACATGTGATGATGGGGATGAATTTTTGTCTGTAAAAACCAGTGATTGGTTTAAAGGAACATTTTTCGTATTTGCGGTGGAATACGTATTCTGGTTGATGTGCCAGTCAATTCTAGAGGGCATTATGGCATGAGTTTGGGTTGCACCAGTAGAGCACAACAGTGTATGGTTAGTTGATTGTGGTCGCTTTTGTCTGAGAGTATCGTTTGCGTTTTCAGTACAGATGCGTGTAGGTGCTGTGATGGGAAGGTGTAGTCGATTATCGCGCTTGAATTTCCTCTGGACCAGGTCGGGATGGTTTTGGTTGAATTGTCAATGGCATGGTCGAGGAGTATGAGATTGTGAGTGGCGATTTCTTTCAACCATCTTCTGGCATGTGGCAATAGTTTTGTATGATTTAGGAGGGTGCCGTCTCGAGTATGTAGATGGATATTCAAGTCTCCACAGATTATTATTTCCAGTGACCGGTGTATTGCGGCAATTCTGTCGATGGATATGAAGACCCGTCAATAAAGGTTTCGGTTGCAATTGCTGCTGGATTCCAGTATAGGTTCAGTGTTGCAATTAAAGCTTCATTTTATTTGGAGGGTGGTTTCTCCTGGTACGGTGGACGTTGTTCTGTGGTTTTTATTGTTGTGATTTGTGTCCAGGAGTTAATGTTTACGCTGTTTGATACAGTCCATTGTGGATTGATCTTGATCATAGTGAGGAGGCCTGACGCTGGTCTTCCTTGCTTTTTAGTTATTGCTGGATTAAGAAAAGTTAGGAATCCATCGCAGACTGGTGTTCAGTGAGCCAAGTTTCTTGGAAACAGATGATGTAATAGTTATTGAGTTCATGTGAGGGGTTTGTGAAGAGATGCAAGTTTCCTCTGGTGTTCCATGAACATAGCGACCATGTGGGGTCTGGGTTGGTTAGTGGTTATGAGCTGGTGGATGTGGAGTTTCCTGCAATGAGGATTCTTCATCTGAGGTTTCCTTGTCGTAGTTTCTTCTGAATGGTTGCTCTGATCTGCTGACCTGTTTGAGTTGTTGCGAGTTTCCTGTCTCTGGATATGAGGTTTCTGTGTCAGAGTTACTTCTAAATGGTTGCTCTGCCTAGTGCCAGTTGGTGCCCCGAGGAGGTATAGGAATTGGATAGTTGGTTTCTGGTTTTGGGTGGCGAAGAAGAGGTTTCAGTTCTGATTCGTCTGGAGTTTCGTGTAGTTGTTCTGATGCTGTATGAGCTAGACCAACAGTTGAATCTGAGTTTTCTGAGTTGGGTGCGCATCAATAATATCAGGTCTAGGTCAGTGGAATTGCGCAGTTCTACGTCAATTTTATCTAGATGGAGATCATCTTTGAAGTTTATTAAATTGATATCTTGTGTGGATACCAGGGCTAGCTGTGGTATTGCATGGAAAAGTCATAGGACATTTGTTCTGTTGAGGATTAGTGGGTCGGGTCTGGTGAGCTCGTTTTCAATGCAGTTTGCATGAATTTGTTTTTGCTGTAAGGGGTTTTCAAAGGAGGAAAAGGTATCCTTGATGACACTGTCCTTTTGCAATTTGAATGAGTCAGTTGAGATTTGGTCGTAGGTTGCAGCGGTTGTCAAGTCGATTGTTGCATCACCCAATATTCCATCTGAGATTTCTTCGTGATTGTCTGGTCCCAGAGAGGAAGGTTCAGAGCAGTATTCGTCTATTATTATGAAGCCTGAAGCAGTTGTGGGTTGTGCAGATGGCGGTGGATCTTCCATTGTTGGTTATTCATGAGTGGTTAGGTTAAGTAGGTCTTCATCGATTGGTATGGTGTCCTTAGTTGATCCAGGTGCTTGATTCTGTGGGAGAATTGAGTTTGTATGGATTTGTTGATTTGAGTTGCAACTCAAAGGAAGCAAGGATTGTGGATTTTCTTTTGGGGGAGCCTTGGGAGGATCTATGGTTTTCACTGTTTGTAAGAAGGCTCTTGAACCTGTTTGCTTCTTGTTGTATTTTTTCGATGATGGTGATATTATCAGGCACTTTCTTCCCTTTTGAAAAGATCTGGTATGGGTCTGCGCTGTTCTTGTTCGAGGAGATCGGTTGTTGAATTATGGGTTGTAAAATAGAGAAGTTTTCGATAGTTTCTTTTGGGGAGCATTGTCCGATGGGCAATATTGGAGTTGTCAGTTGTTGTGCTAGGTGAGGAATCGGAGTCGCTGGTGTCGGTTGGTCGATTGGTTTCTTCGAGTGTGGTGCTATTTGGTGCTGGTGATGCGCTTTCAAAAGGGCGAGTACCTCGGATGTTAGCTTGGATTTTTCTTTTCGGTCACCTCTTGCAATTTCTGATAACCTTTGTTGCCAGAGGTTTGATTGCTCTGCTTCTGTATTGAGACGGGTTTCAATGGTGGTGATGAAGTTTTCTGTGTATAGGTTTGTTTGGCACGAATCATGGCTAGTAGTGTGGCTTGGTCTCTAATGTTATGTTTCATGTTTTCTCGCAGTTTAAGGAAGTGAGTCATTGATTGCGACAATACTGAGATGAGCATGTTTTGCAGGTCCAACATGGTAGTTGGAATCCTCGGATTGTTATGATCATCCATGGAAAGGTTTTCCGGTATTGTGTTTGTCATTTTGTTTTGTGAAGATTTGGGAGCTGGTGGAGGTTGTGGCTTTTTGGTCATTGTATCCGGGGTGTGGTAAGATTCATCTGAGTCATAGATGAAATGAGTTGGCAGTAGTTGTGTGACAGGCATAGACTTTGGATCCTTGTTTTGATGTGCGACTGGAGGGGCAACTGCTGATTTAGTGGCTTTGAGCAGGGGGTTGAGGTTAAGTGTGATTGGTGATTGCCGGTTAGTGTACCAAATAGTTATTTTCTTTTGCCTATGTTTGTCATGATTGATTCAAGTTCAGTAATGTCCATGGAGAGTCTTGCTACTTTGGTTGCTTCTGTTGTTGGTTCAATTTCCAGTGGTTGGGAAAGTTTTAGAGAGTTATGGGTTTTTAGCCAGGATAGTTTTGCTAGCCTTGCCTTTTCTTTCTTTGTTGGTAGAGTTGCTGGGCTTAGTGGCTGGTGAGAGTTTGTGTTGGGTATGCATTCTTTTTGGTGATTTCTTGAGGCATTTGGAGTATCTTTTCCCAATGACTGCTTACTCTGATCGTTTGGAGCGCGTATGGAAGATTCCTGGATAGCGGTCGGAGTTGTGGTTTCTGGTATGTTTTCTGGGGCTCCAGTGGTCAGTTGAATGGTCTGTGGATTGTCTGGGTCGGAACGAGTTTGGTCGTTTGTGGTCGCAGATATTTGATCATCACAAAGCAGTTGTTGAGTTGTTAGGGGGTGGTGCTCGTATTGCTGGGTTGGTTCGCTGGATCTGTGGTTGTGTGGTTGTTGGCTTGGTGTCTTTCTCTTCATAATACAATTGGCGTAACCCACAGGAAGTTTCTTGTGCAGGCTCGGATTGAACATTTTTCTGTGCTGTGGCAGCAGACAGGGGTGGGAACTGCTGGGATGTTGGAAACCTGGCAATTTGGAGGGGTGAGCTCATGCTTCTGCAAGGGATGTTCAGCAGCCCCTTTTTGTTTGGATGATCCCGGAAGCGATTGTTCCATAGTTTATTGGGAAGAGTCTAGTTGTGACATTGCGGCAGCGCCAAGTTTTGTCCGCAATCTTGTTTCGGGGCCGTCAAGGGTGGGATGTTTGGTTGGGCGACTTGTAGACATTCTATTAAAGATGGTCAGATTGGTCGTAGGTGTTACTTTAGCGTTGTGCTGTCAGGAGTGCTGGCTCTTTCTAGTATTCCAAAGGTCAGTGCACAGTATCTGTATTGCTTTGCACACTGAGGCGCCCAGAAAGGTGGTGCGTGAGAGAGGGGCTGAGGCACCTTGGTGTTGGCTGATTGGAAGGATTGTTAGACACGCCAGGTGGTCGCCGGTAGTCTGGTGCAGGCAGGCTATGGAGCCGCTGTCGTGTGTGCAGGTGCACTCAAATTCCTTTGTCTCTTTGGGTTAAAGGAGGCCGTGTATGCTGTTGCGGAATCGGCTGGCTCCAAGGGACTTGCCCTTTTGGTCTCCTGCCTGTCCTTTTAGAGCATATGCAGTTGTTGGTGGAGGTTCTGTGGATTTAGCCGGGGGTGTTGGTTGGATCCAAGGGATGAGCCCTTTCAGTCTCCTGCCCGGGGCTACTGTATTTCCACAAGGTGTGTTATTGATGCCAGGATCCAAGGGACAGGCCCTTTCGGTCTCCTGGTGGGCTTTCCAGTGTCTGTTTCAAGGGCTTTGGGGAGCTGGGCGCGTTGTTGTTAGTAATGCGCAGAGTGGGTGGCTAGGAGGATCCAAGGGACGAACCCTTTCGGTCTCCTTCTAGCTTTGTTCAACTTTTGATGTTTTCCTGTGTTGGTGCAATGAACTTGATGCGGGGAGATGGTCGAGTTCTTATGCGTCCTGTTACCAGATTTCTTCTATGGTTGGTGTTTTGATCTGTTGTTGCAATAAGCTTAGTGCTGGATGAGACTCGAGTTCATACGTGTCACCTTATACGTTTTCTCCAGTGATTAATGATTTGGTCTATTGGTTCAATGAACTTGAAAAGTTTCGAGTTTGTGCGTATCCCTTTACCCGTTTTCTTCAACAGTTGGTGTTTTGGGCTGTTGGTGCACTGTTCTTGTTGCTGGCGAGCGCTCGAATTCAGACGCGTCCTGTATCTTGGTGTGGTTTTTGCTGCAGGGGGGGAAACGAGCCGGTCTCAGTGTTGTGGGCGCGGGATCTGGGGTTGTTGTAGGAGCTCCTCTCGAGAACGCGGAAGGCGGAGTGGCGAGGGAACTGGGAGCGAGGTGGAGGCAGCGGGGTACGTCAGCCAGGAAGCAGGACAGTGAGAGCAGCAGAGGCTACTAGTTCTTCTTGTTGGAGCACCGTCAGTGGGCTCCTCCGGCCTGGCGGAGGGAGCAGTTGAGGCGAGCCGGCTTAAATCAGCTGTTCACTCGGGGGGGGTTGCGGAGGTAGGTTAGGGAATGGGTGGTGGTTCTGCTAACAAGGGACACAGCTGGGTGTGGGAGGCTGGGGGCAGGCGGCAGCAGGGGTGGCTAGGGGGTAGGGGGAAGTGCTTCAGATGTTGCCCAGGGGCGAGGCTTGGGAGCGGGCGGGTGGAGGACACAGGGTCCTGTGTGGAGTGCGCTCTGGGAGGCAAGGGTGGATGGGGTGCACAATATCACTCAAAGCTGCGTGGAAGCGCAGGTGGCGCCGCGGAGCCCGCAGAGCCCAAAAGACTCTGCAGCCAACTCTGCGGTATGCTGGGTGTTTTGAGCATGTAGAAAGTGACAATAGAAAGAGGACTAAACAAAGTTCCTCACTGAGTGAGAGACCGCAGCAGCAGCAAAAGGGAACCTTCTCTGTTGATCACCAAAAGACTCTGCAGCTGACTCCCTATTTGAAACACAAGATGTACGAACACGTAGGTTCCTGTACATCGCCTCCGTAGTAACGAGCAAAAACATGGTACATGGGCGCACCTCCAACACATAAAACTTGCCTGAGATCTTTGGTAAACAAATGAAGCATCCTTGAGAGCCACATTACCACGACAGAGTCAACCTAAGGCTATTTAGCAGCAATTTAGTACATACCTCAGTTTACTATCACAGAGACACATTCTATAGTAACAAGGGTTAGCCATGACATTTCTGCAATTGCTGGTCACTTCAGATAAGGGTGAGAATGCTGCTTAGATGTAATGACAGGTACATTCTCCATCTGCTGATAACTGTACGTCTTTACATGTTAACAATGTAATTGTAGTAAATCTCACATGATCACTTGTTTACAGCAAGACTCAACCAAATACTGCCTTAGAAGAACTGTTTATGATGTTTTTGTCATTTCAGGGAAAAAGCAATGGACAAAGTATTTTTAAAAACTAAAAAAGCAAAACAAAAGAGATATTACCAATAAGAGCAGAGACAGGTGGGCAAGTGCGTACTGAGAACTTAGTTCTTTTACAATGGGAGCAAGAAGCTCAATTTGCCCTCTAGAGATGTAGTTTTCAATTTCTGACTGTACATCCTAAATTAGTCTGTGCACAGTCGCTATGGCTGGAGATTAAACACTATTGACTTTTAACTCATGTAAATGAACTGTGCCGGTTGTAGTATAGCCATCTTGAGCACAATTGGGGAGCTACACCCAGTGTGGAATTCTTTAAAAGTAAAGTGATGTGTTGTAAAGCAGAAGGCTGCCAATTTATCTCAGCAAGTTGAGTGATTTGTGTCTGCTATATGCTTCAAGCTCCTGCAAAGGCATCATAAAGCAATACACAGACAACAGATTCAAAGTTCAAAACAAAAGGTTTTATTAACTGAAATGTCAGGATAGTTGAAGGCCTAACTTGCCCTAGGCTAATGTGTGATTTCCCTACCTGAACAAAACTAAGAAATGTCTGAGTCTGAAAGTTCAACTTAAAAGTCTGCCTGTGTCCAAAACCTATCCTTGCCCTCACAACTAAAGCCAAACAATGTGTAGGGATGTCGGCAACACAAGTAATGGTGATACAACAAACATTCTGAGCTTCTTCCAGCTCTTAGCTTCCTTTTCAACCTCCCTTCCCCAAGTTCAAGAAACATCCACAAAAGTCTCTGGGTTGCAGTTTTTAAATTCAAAACAGTTCCACAAATCCTCGTGGTTCCCCTCCCCAAGTTCAAGGCAAAAGAGTTTCACAGAAAAGGTGATTGAGTGCTCTGTCCTCAAGACAACATCTAAGTTCATGAAGTCTCAGGATTCTCTTCCCCAAGACTTCAACTTGCCAACCTCTGCTTGGCCTCTGTTACTCAGTGTTCAAAGCAAGGTTTTATTTCCTTCTGGGTAAGCCTAATAACTATTTCAACTAATTCTTTCATGGTTTGCTTAAACAAGGTCTTTTGCTTCCACAGTTGAAGGTTCTCTGGTCTAGGTGCTGGTGTCAGACCACACAGTCCACCCATTACAGGTCGTGCAACCAGGCACACGGTCCACCCATTACAGGCCATGCAACCAGGAACGTAGGCTTTTTGACCAACAGAGGATCTTCTGCTTCTGTTCCTTTTTGGATGCTTTCACTCACTTGGCCTCTCCTTGTCAGCCTCTTGACTTTGCCACACTGTGTCACACAACTTGAACCAATCCTTACTTCTTGCCACACTGTATTCAATTACAGAAGTTCACTTGGTGGTTATTTCACTCCTTTACCACCTTGCCGTTATGCCCTCTTGTAATCTTCTGTTCTTACTTTCTTGCAGCTTAATTGGCTTTCACAAAACAATGGTTGTAGTTCATATGCATTTCTCATTTGTTATACCTTTGCTCATAAAAGTTGAATTCAGTGCAGTATTCAATACTTGTTCTATTTGCTTTGCCATTTCTATTTCACCCAACCTGCGGCCTTGGGTTCGTTTCATTAATCTCCTACAGTTTCACTTTTTTGGCACTTGCCTCTCATTCCCCACAGTCCCCAGGAGCGCCCCAGTCCGAGTGACTTGCCTTCTTCACTCACCAGTCTTGTGCGTTCCTTCTGGGTGGCTGCACTTCCTGAATTCAGCCTCACTCGCCGATTTCCTTTTGCTCGCAAGCTCCACTCACTCTCCTGTGGCTTTTCAGTTCTTGCTCTCCGCTCTGCTTCCATGGATGCTGCCAGCTTCCTTACTACGTCTTCTCCGCTCGTACCTCTGGCTGCACTGCTTCGAGCATGGAGGCTCCCAGACTTGCGGCTCCTTCACGGCCTGTCTGATCTGGGCACCACAAGTCCTTTTGGTCTTCTGCCAGTGGCCTGGCTGCGCTGCAGGACCCACCACGGCTGCCTCCTTCCAAACTAGACTTCCTGCTGGAATCTACCACACATGCCTCCCTGTTGCTCTGTGCTGCTGGTTTCCTCCCTTTTTATATACCTGCAACCAGTCGACAGGTTGCAGGTGTGCGTCTTCAATTAGAATTGCTTGACTGCAATTAGAACAACATGCCTTCTCAATACTCTGTACACATCTTCTTCTTCCCAGTAATAGAGTGGTGAAATAGGTTAGTAGTGTTCACTACTCCTAGTCGCCTCTTCCTTGTCCCAGTACTGTAGTAGGTTGAATGAGGAGGAAAATTGAAGGCCATTGTTGTACAATAGCGCATAAAGGCTGGTGGAGGGTTAGGTTGGTTTTCTCAGGGAAAAGGGGGATACCATGTCTCGCCTGGGGGGTACCCTGTTCCCAATTCCCAAGGACCCTCCCCCCCCAGGTGATCCTCCATCGCTTCTCCAACCCCTGGGTCAGGATCCAAGAGCAATGACCATTCCCTGGCCACCTGAGCAGAGGATCCAGGGGGAGTAGGAGTGAGGATTCCCTCAGGTTTCTCACACTACCTTTAAATCATATGACTGTTTGCAATTCCTTTTAAAATGTATGTGCTGTAAAATGCACCGTTCTACCAGAGAAGCGATTGGGCTTGTTGTCCTCTCATACTCATGGTGGGGTTTCTGGAATTCCTGCCCCCATAATAAAAATCAAAAGTTGGCTCCTCTGCACTGTGAGGGGTCAGAAATGTGAGGCAGACAACTTGGTAAAGGTTTTTCACAAGAACCCATTTAATTAAATAATATGCGTTTTGACAAATGGCTTGCTATCCCTAACCTAAGGGGGATTTCCATGCCTATAAAATAACTCAAGGAAAGCACTCTAATAAAAGGACTCTGTCCATCACAACTATACATACATCAAACTGAAAAAGGTAATGGATGACAATTCAATTGTAACATAAATAACAGTTAGATTCAACATAAATCTAATAACTGTGTATCCTTGTAAACTGGGCCAGATCCCCTTTGCCAGATTCAAAGCAGGAATTTCAATAAAAGACTCAAATAAGAAAATTCAATTTTGTAGCAAAGTTCAGATCATAAAGTTCTTCTTGCTTCAAAGAGCCTTTCAATTGGTCTTTAACCAACAGTTCAACCTGGTGACAATTCTTTATCTCTTCAGGTATAAACAAAAGTTCAACATGACTACTTCTTAGTAAGAAACAAACACACACTTTCACAGTTCCTCTGTATCAACAACACTGTTTTGTCTGGATGATTCCACTACAATTCGTGAAACACTTTAGTGGACTTGCCACTGCTTGCTTCTTCTTCACACCCTTCAACCACAATTCTGTATCAAAAATGATTTCTTCCTGGTTCACTAACCTGCCAGGACTACCACTAGAAAGTCCCTGTTCTGGTATACTTGCCTGCCAGAATGAAAAGCTCCTAACAGTACTACAAGTATTCTGTGGTGAGGTTTACTTTAAGCCTTTTTGAAAAAGACTTTATTTACTTTATTGTGATTTAATTTGAAGCAAACCTTTCACACAACCAAGAAAAGGAAAGATTCCTGTGCAAATCTAAAATACAAACCATACTCCATGCATTGGAATCTTAGTATGAAAGATATATAAAAGTGAGGAGAAAATCTGGATATTGTCCAGTGATCATTTCAGCTCCAAATTTCCAGAATAGTGGAGGTATTCCTCCACAAGAGTGTAAAGTAGAACACGCTTCACTCTTTTCGCTCAGAAACCATTCCCATCCTCTGTTCGTTCTTTCGACATCTGTTATGTCCATGGCCAACTGTGTGGTTTGTCTCAATGTCCCCAAAACCTCACACTCAAACAGATGGTGTTTCACTGTTTCCAGAATCTCTGCCCCACAGAGTAGGCTTTCCATACTTTCCCTTGGAAGACCATACCACGCGCCCTCCCTGGTCCTGACGGTGTTGAGTTTGTTTAATATAGTCCCAGACAAGAGAGTTGCCTATAAAATGATGACTGTATGGAGGTAGTGTGTTCCAATGCTGCATGTACTGATAGAATTCCAAGGCATGATTTTAGCAGTGAGATTTGCCATATATTGCTTGTGGATACTCTCACTCAACATTGCCTTGAGTTGCTTCTTGAAGGTGCACAACGTAATGTCTGGTGTTAAGTCACCTTGCTGTGACCAGTGATTCATAAGTGTATTTATTTTAGCTAGATTGTTCTGTGGCTTTGTTGCTGTTCGTGTGTTGCTGTTCGTGTGAATATGACCATTTGTATGAGGCTCATAACTGACTGGGCCGGTGCATTTGCCAATTTCCCAGCTGTGGTCAGTCAACAAAGTTGAATTCTTGAGGCTATGGGCAACACATTATACTCAAGAAGATCATGTCAATGGAGGATATGCTGGGGTAGTCTTAGTAGCCTTTTTAAGACAATGCATTCAAGTTTGCTGACCATTGCAAGGTATTCCATCGCCCATAGTTCCGCTCCATATAGAATTGTGGAAGTCCCCTTTGCTTGATATAGTTTAAGCAGTGCATCAATTGAGAACCCTCCTCCTTTGTTCGCAAACGTGCGAATGGTACCGATTAGGGTGGAGGTTCTTGTGCGGACATAATCTAAATGTACTGTGCCTTATAGCTTGTTGTGAAGATGCAAACCCAAATACTTGTAGGTATTGACCACTTCAATTTCCCATCCATTCATCTCCCACGTAACACTCTTTACTTTTCTTCTAGGTGGGCAGAAAACCATAATTTTTGTCTTCAACGTGTTCACCACCAGTGAGTTGCGTGTATTCCTTCAGGTTATTCAGGGTAGCCTGCAAACCCAGTGGAGTTAAGTCAAGAACTACAATGTCATCCACATCTCCCAACCATTTCATTGCAACTGATCTCAGTTTCGGGGGGATAGAAGCTGAGCTGGTCAGTGCATTGCCCATATTGGCAAGATAAAGATTAAAAAGTATTGGAGCAAGATTACAGCCTTGCTTTAAACCTTTTTGTGTGGGTATCCATGCAGTAGTTTTTCCGTGTTGGTCCATCCTGATCTTAATTCAGGTGTTCTCATAGAGAGAGATGATCATGCTCAATAAGCCTGGGGGAATACCCCATCCTGCGAGCTTGTGCAAGAGACAATTGCGGTCAACAGTTTCAAAAGCGGCACTAAAATCTATAAATGGATGTTAGTGGTGGTGTTGGATAATATCACAAACCTCTGCCCATGTTTCATTCCAATAAAAGTACTCTGGCAAAAATCCTAGCCGGGGCATCCAGCATTGCCAGTATCTGATATTACCTGGATCTACTGAGCTACCCTTTTTGTAAAGAAGAACGACAATGCTGTTACGCCAGGAAGGTGACATTTTCGAGAAATTCCAATAGAGTAAAAAAGCACATGAAGTGCCTCGGACCAGGCGTCGGTGGCAGATTTTTTAAGGGAGTTACAGATTCTGTCGGGCCCTGGTGCCCTGGAGGATTTGGTGATGTTAATGAGCTTACAAATGTCTCTAGATGTCTGACGATATGACCAGATGGAACATTGGTCATATTTACTCCGTATCTCCCCATGCACGGCCCCTAGTTCCTTTTCAATGTGTGCCTTCCATGCTGTTTCTGATACACCATTTAGGACCGTGTTTCCCATGTTCTTCGAGGCCCCATCTCCAATGATCCGCCAAAACTCAGCAGAATCATTGGATTGGGATGCAAATACCAAAGCTTTCCATTTATAAAATTCAGTCGGATACTTGTGCCTTCTCAGCTATTTAAAGTATCTGTTTTGTATGACTTTGTGTTTTCGACTAGGCTTGCTCGGATCTAACTCGTCCTTGCGAGCGCACACAGTTCACTCCTTAGGGCCCTTTCACTGTCTCTTATAGCCCTATCATAGGGATGCCTATGTATTTTGTTAATGATGAAACCGGCCCTACTGATAGTTTTACTTTTGACTGTACCCCACTCACAGATACTCTCCACCATAGCGACAAATGCCTCAAGGGCTGATCTTGAAAGCTTGACGCCGTTGTAGCGTTGATTTCCCAAAAACACTCCCTGTATATGGTTGGTGCATATAGGATGGCTGGTAGTACTTTTTTTCGTTGTTAGAGTCCTTCCATGAAATCTGGTTCAAAGTGTTATTTACAGACAGTTGACCAGATGTTATGTTGCTAATGGATGGCCCTGGTAGATGTAGCCTTACTATGAGGGGATAGTGATCACGTTTGTGTCGACACACACATATCCTCAATTATTGACGCATGGTTTAGAAACAAATACGTAGTCCAGTATATTGCTCGAAGTGCTGCTTACACGAGTGAAGTTAATGGGAGAGTCAGAAGGAACCACTCCATAAACCATAGAAAGCCCACCCTCGGCCATCAAGCAAATCCACTTTAGCCGCTGTTTTGCATTGATCCTTCTAGTCCCCGGGGGTGGGGAGGGGGGTGCGGGTAATGGGGCTGAGCCCAACATGTCGCTGCCGTCTAATCAAAGGGTAGTTGGAAATAGCCACAAACCAGTATTATGCTTCTGGTATTCAAATGAGTGTTTCCTCTAGCACCCTCATCACCACACAATAGCTCTTGACATAAAGGGGTACGTAGATGTTGATTACACAGAGCTCTCGGACTGTAGTTTGAGGGTAGTCTTGAGGAAAGGCATCTTTCCCAATAAGAATGTTCTGGGATGCAGAAGGTACCTCTTCCATTCTAATAGGTCTTCTTACGCCCAAGATCAGCCCCCCCTTAAGGGCATCCTCTGGTACCCTAAACCGCAGGGTGAGTTATCAAATGCCACCCATCCACTACTAAAGGATTTATCAACCATGTTTCCTGTAAAGCTATTATGCTCAGACAATCTATTTGCTCCAGTAGACCGTCTTCACTGAACAGATGAGTTGAGCCATCGGTGTTCCAGCTTAACAGGAAAAACTGGGATGTAAGCCCAGGGTTAGGATCGCAGTTCCCCCCCGACTTGCCACCATGTTGGCCAACTACGACCAATGCGACTCCTCTACAGATTATTCACCTTTGTTACTGCTTTCTTATGTGTGTTTGCTGTGTGTCGTGGACAGTGTAGTCGTGTCTGTGCTTAGGGGCTGTGTTGGTTGCATTAGTATTTGGTACTGGGAGGGAGTTAGATTGCACAGGCAGTCGGCCTTTATCGCTTGTGACCCTACTTGCCATGTCAGTGGCCCCTCACAGTTGAGGGTCTCTTGCTTGTCACAAACATTGAGCATTCATACCCTAATTTATAGAAGGAGTAACAATGTTCCAAAATGTATGAAAGGGTTTTCACAGTGAAAAAATAAACTATTGAAGTAGCCTTGCTGACATCTTCACGAATGTCAACCAGGGCAATATCACCAGTGTTAACGTATCTTAGAAGAATGATATTGTGTAAAAGGTCCATTATATGTGACCGATTCAGGTAGGTTCTGGCCTTAGCATAAACACTCTCAATTTTCAAGGCCCTAACAGTATCCGCTGGGTCAGAGGGCTTGTATCTGGTGTAATAGATATTTTCCCTGCCCCTTAGTACAGGTTGCGGCTTTTGGCTGATCTACAGCTGATAAAATCTTTCCCGGTCTTGTCAGTTCTTTGAGAGTACACTCCTTCTCTGTGTTAAGCTGGTATAACTGATTGACCAACTTAGAATATGCCGGTAGTTCTTCCAGGTTGGCCACCTGCTGGTGTGTCTTTGTGCCTGCCTTCAATGAAGGTTGGGGAGGAGTCCGCCACCATTGTTGGTGAATAATGTGGCACAGGCCAACCCATTTTTTGTTTGTAAGGAGTTGACTCTGTTTGCACTTGACTCTGGTTTAAGGATATAATTAATTGATATCAAATTGGTGTTTCCATGCTCAGCTGGTGTTAACCGAGACATTTTTTTGTTAATTCTTTTAGTCTTATCTGACAGCTGTTCATACATTGTGGCCTGCTTCACCACTTTTCTCTTTTTGCGTTGGTACCAAGCAGTCTGATCCATGTCTGGACCCTTTATCACCATGTTAGGGGTCAGTGCAGTAAAGTGAGCCGTGATACATGCAGTTCTGATTGTTTCTTGGAATTACTGATGTCATTACTGATTATATCTGTTAGGCCGGTATACGTTGTCATGCGCTTATGAAGGCTATTCAGTGGTGTTTCGACCTTTTCAAAGTTAATGCACAGCAGATTCAACTTGGTATTGGCAGTTTTGCCTTTTCTAAATAGTTCTCTCAGGATAGACTTCAGTACTGAAAACATGGTGGCTGAGGAACTACTATCATTTGCATCCTGTGTGTGTAAGCTTAGGTCCTCTTGATTGGCCACGTCATCATCATGGTCCTATAAACACATGCTGATTTCTCCCTCAAACGATTTCTCTTTCATTGATTCAAGGAAGAGCTGGTCCAATAATGATTACCTGCCGTTTAATGTGGCTGATGTGATGGTGGCCTCTTCCTGCCCTGGTTGTAATTGTGATTGTTTGTTGTGGTCAATATGGTCACCCTGTTCCTCGTGGTGCCTCTTTGTAGAAGATGGGAGGAGGATGGAGGAGGCACTAGCTATGGCCGTGCTGGAGGCAGACGCCAGGCAGTCCCAGTCTAAGGCTATATTCTCTCTCCTGTTTGGAACGATCAAGGCTCTGACGACCATCTCAATGATCTTTGAGCCAAGGCAGGATACTGCTGCAGTGAGCTCCTCTGCAAGCTCCTCAGCTAAGTTGGAAAAGGGATCAGAGCAGAGGTTAATCACTTACTTCAACACATCATTCTGTTCCTTTGGACCCTGTGCTGAATAGTACTCTGTCATCTGCAACATCTTAACAGTGAGCTTCTTTTTTGCCTGCTTATCAATGAGCTTTACTGTTCGTTGTGGGCATGCCCGCTCATAACATCTCGTTCTTTTTCCTGGGCAGTAAGAGGTGTAGACTGCTTAGAATCAGAGCCCACGGGGGGTTATTTTTGCATTGTTGTATTCTATGTCCTCAATGGCATCAGTTAAGTTCTCATTCGTTTGAGCACTAGGCTGCACAGGGGAGTTCATTTTTCCTTGCCAGCCAACCAGCCAACGCAGCCCGTTCAGCGGCTCAAGTAACAATTGCTGTGGTCGCACTTTGAGTGTTGTTTAAGGTAAGTCTCAATGTCTCGATGCAGAAGCACACAAACACACAATTACGCCAGAGTTTTCCAGGAGTTCGTATGACAAGCAGCAGTATACAACACAGTGCAGCAATGCCTCTTACCAGTGCGATTATGGGCTGCCTGTAGATTGGGCCGTCGCCGGAGTTCAACACCCACGGGTCCTCGGGTAACTGGCTCCATAGTCCGCCCCCTCTGCCCAAACACCAAAACACACTGCGCACACCACGCCGCCGCGTGTGCTGCAGTCTATGTACCCACCACCTGATAGGCTTGGAGATGAAAGTAAAAGAAATACTCCTTCCAGCAGAGAACAGCGCAGGGTCCTCACTCTCCAAAACACCAAAATGCACTGCGCAGACTTTAACATGATTCCACTGTTGTATTTGCTCTAGGCAATGCAGATTATACTTCTCTCCTTGATATGATATGATATGGCATTTATAACGTGCCTAAACACAGGTGTTTCAAGACGCGACGAGGCAAGGTAGGGGAACAGAAGGAAGACAGACAACAATCCTTCTAGTTCAGGTGTCATTCAGATTGCGCAAATGCATGGGAAGGGGAGGGAGAAGAAGTGCGGGGGGAGGGGAGAGTACAGTGCAGGGGGGGAGGGGAGAGTACAGTGCAGTACATGGGATAAGAAGATAAATAACAATAGGTAGAGTACGGCCAGCAGGTGGCAAGTGCAAGGCTAAGTGCAGACATCAGGTGTCAAGTGCTGGTAGTGGGACTGTAGGAGTACAGAAAACAGTCCCCAAGTGCGGGGTTGCCAGGAGGGCAGTGCAGGAGTGCGATGGTGGGGGAGGGGTCCTGCGCCCGAGATCAGAGGGTGGCCAGGCAACCAGTGCAAAGTCAGTGTCAGCCAGGAAGTCAGGAAGGGAGAGGAGGAGAAAAAGTAGAAGCAAAGAGAGGTTTTGATGTGCGTCCGGAACCGAAGATGATTCTCCTCAAGTTTCAGGCAGACAGGGGGGCTGTTCCAGAGGGAGGTCCCAGCCGAAGAAAGAGATGTATCACCAACTCGTTGCTTGGAGAAGCGACTGACCCTGAGAGAGTTTGAGGCAGATGAGTGAAGAGCTCGAGAAGGAAGGTATTCTCTTTCACAATGTTCACCTGTCAGAGAACACCGCAACCACATAGTATGATCACCCCCATGCGTGACCATTCCGACAGCAGGGTGTTATGCGCTATGCCCATCGGCTTCTGCGCCGACCGCACGTTCCTGATGGTTCCTGGCGATTACATCCCTGGTGGTGCGGGAAGGTGCATTGGCGTCTACGAGCCCTGGGATGTTTACAGGAACAGAGAGGCACTGGTGGCAAGTTCTGTGAGGGAGCCACAATTCGTGGGATACTTCCGGGGTCGGGGCTGCACCGTGCCTTTGTCACGACATGGTCTTCTATGCTCTGCTAACGTGACTCTATTCCAGGTGAAAACTGTTCAGTCTCTTAGGAAACCGCTGATGCTAGAGCAACACCACGTTCGGTATAAAAGACTGGCGTTCCATCTCTTCAGTGTGTCTTAATGCTCCCATGGGTTAAGTCAGTTTCCTTGCCTCTCCACTGACTCTTTGGGGTTCTGCCCTGCCTTATTGCCTAACAGCTTGTTTTACTTTCCTGCATTCTGCAAAAACTGCCTACTTCAGCCATTATTCACCTAACTAGCTCATTACCTCATCTACTGCTATTCAGTGCTTGCTCTTCCTGCACTCTTATCACTGCTTCTCAACTCTACCCCAATCCTTTTCTGCTTATGAGACCTGACGGATAGCAATATCAATGGCACTTCCCAGCCCAATGGGACGCTGTGGCTCCACTGTCTTTGCCTCACGTAAATTCCGGGACGGAGCAAAGCCTGTGGTGTGGGGGAACCAGCCCCGACCCTGACCAGGTTAACATCCGTTTGGGACGGAAGGGGGCTGTGTCTCCTGCCTGCATAGACCCTGATTCATTCTGGAAGACCCACGATCCAGTGCCTCCTAAAAGAAAGGGAAAGGATCTTCACAGCCAGGACGTGGTAAGCCACGTCCAAGCGATCAAGCCCTTGACACAGGGTCCGTGTCTCTTGCACTCGGTTTCGCAAAATGAGCCCTTGGCCACTCTGTTCCTTATTTCACAAAAGCCTATAGTTCATTAGGTCTGGCCCAAGGCCACGCTATTCCTCGTTTCATAAAAAATATCAATTCACTTTCACATTAGCCTTTCGGGGTCTCTGCACGTTCTTTCCCTCGTGCCCTTTCCTTCGATGGCTTTCAATACATTTCGCTTCCTTTATTCACTGTTCTGTTATCTTTCAAGAAGCCTTTAACAGCGTCCCTTCTCACACCACTCGGCTCTGTTACTTTGTTTCTCATCGGCTCCCTCGCCGGCTAAATACATTCAAGCTTTAATTTCAATGTCTTTATCCTTCCACGCGCAGGCTTGCATGCAACCCTGTAGCTTTCCACAATAACACGTATCACAAACCGGACTCTCCCTTTCTTTGAACTCACCGGCTGTGATTGCTTTCGCACGTCCTTCTGTTTTCAACTCGTCGGGGTCAGGGTCTTGCCCACCTGCCCCTTGCACACTCCCGGGAGGCCTCACGACAGAGGAAACAAGCAGTTTGCTGGCGCATGGCGGAAAGGGAATAGCCGGCCCCTCGGCTCCTTTCTCTGAAATCTCCCGGCTTCTCGGAGACATGGCTCTCTCGCCACACTTTCACCTGCCTCAACTTGCAGCCTCTCAGCATCTTGGCGTCCCGTTTCTGACTGGCCTGGTTCTCGGCAGCTCTCCCTCAGCTGCTCCTCCGAATCGCCATCCAGCTTGCCTTCCTTCCTGGCCCCTGTCTCGCTCTCTGTGTCTTTCTGTGCTCCACCTTTTATAGTTTGGATAACAGTCCATGAGTTTCAGGTGTGTGTGATTGTGACTGAGTGCCTGACCTTATCAGTGGGACAAGGCCAATGCATGTTACTAGTGGTAATCTTCCTAATCTCGGTCTTCCTCTTGCGTGTGTCAGTAGGTGGGCTGATAAAGAAAGGAGTGGGTTTATGGGAGTTGTAGTATCCCATAAAGGTAGAGGGAATGTGGGGTAAACAATTGTCTGGAAATGGGGGACACCATGTCTCACCTTCAGGTGTCTCTTTACCACTCCCCGAGAACCCTCTACCCAGGTGATCCTCCCTCGCTTGCCCAGCCCCAGGGTCGGGATCCAATAACGATGGCCCTTCCCTGGCCACCTGAATATGGGATCCCTGGTGACTGAGTAGTGAAACACCCTCAGGATTTTCCCAGCAGGGATTCAGTGAGGATTCTACAGGATTAATCACAGCACATATAGCTCACTTTCCTAATAACTGCTGTCAGCACAATAGAAGCATTTAACTCTGACTGAGCAGTTTGATAAGCCAATAAATTGGAAGTATATTGAATATAAAATATTCAATGGTAGGGGTGCACGAATGGCAGGGCTTTTGTGTGGGTATATGCAGTGAACTGATTAAAGAAATCAACTGGTGTATTTAGTTTTAAGGAATGTGTTTCCTATGATAATTTGTTTTTTGTTTCATATTAAATTGTAAGCGTAGAATTTAGCGAACAGTGTGCCCAGCATGTGCGAAGCCCGCTTTGAACAAAAATGGCTCCTGCCCCATAGATATTCACAGCCCATATATTCCCTGGTGTCTGCTTCAGGCCAGATTAAAGGACAGGCTAATAAATGAAACAAACAGACTATAAAACATGATTACCTGTAGGTCAGAAGAGCATCTTTAAGTCTGCTGAAAAGTGTCCTTTGCCAGTCGGGGACGGGGGGGCAATTGCCCCCTCTTAAGGATGCCTAGGACCCAATGCAATACATATACAAACCACATTCTACCTATTCCTTTAAGAAAAACCCCTACAGGACTACGCATGCTCTTTGTTCTAACTACACACAACACATCATGAAACACACTGCCCAAGTCACGCATTCACTCAACTGTTATTTACACGTAATGTTAATTTATATCCCTCACCTCTGCCAACTTCATGGTTTTCAGGTGCTCACGTGGCTCTGGAAGGAGTAGTGGGTAGGGTTGGTTAGTGAGTAGGAGAGGGATAGGATAGATGTTGGGCTCATCTGCTGATACGTGCAGAACTGGGAGTTACCAGTGTCTTCGTGTGAGCTTTCTGGATGTCCTTTATTCTGCGTACTGGGCTTGTTTTCTCCAGAAGAGCAGCGTCCTGGGTTTGAGTTGTTTGTTGTTTGAGATGATTGGATGTGTTGCTTGATTGGAGTGATGTGTGGTTTGCACGTTTTGGTGGGTTCATTTACCCGCCCTCTGCAATGTGTTGTAGATTAAGAGTGTGGGTTGTGTGGCAGGGAAGAAGTGGTTAGTGGGTTTTGGGTGGTCTCTGGGTATTTGTAGTTATGTTATTGTTTTCCATTCTGAATATATCCCTTGTTTTCCTTGTTTCCGGTTTATACTTTAGATAAGGAGGGATTGTACAGGTTCAGCGTTCCGTTGATGGGGCAGGGGTTGGTAACTGGTTGGTCAGTGTTTATCTCGGCAAGATGAATAGCCAGGTTTTTAGATTTTCCTGAAAGTTAGGTGGTCTTCTGTTCTTATTTCCTTAGGGATCGAGTTCCACATTTTAGCTATCAGATAGGACATGACGGTTCCTCCGATTATTCTTTTCTTGCAGTGTCTTGTTTCTATTTGGAGGTCGGTGCTGGATCTTAAGACTCTGCTCAGCTGGTATCGGGTGATTTTTGTTTGGATGAATTTGGCTCATTGTCCATGTAGTAACATACCCATAGGAGGCACAACTAACCACACCTGTAATCTAACCCGCCGATTCAACTCTGCATTAAACAAACTGCTCAAGATATTCCCATTCCAACATCAAACAATTCTGTTGCACCTGCACATCAATGGAGATCTCCCATGTCAATCCACACATCAGTGTGAGAGCCATGCTTCAAAAACCTACAAGCACCTTGTTAGATGCCTGTAATGGCAACTTATTTCAAACTCATTTGGGAAAGGCTTTTGAGGAAATCCCATATCGGGCAGAACATATTATACCTAGATCTCCAATCTGGTTTCTGTTTCTTTTCCCAGACATCCATCGTTGCTAATGATCAGATTACCTGCCGGTAATCTTTATTACTCCTAGTTCTCCGGTTCATCATCACATTACTTACCCATGAGGTATCACTCTCCTCTGAAAGCAACCCTTTTTGTGTTTCTTTTTTTTAATGCCCTTGCCCTCTTGTTGAAGTATAAGACACTGTGAGAAACCAAAGGGTATTCTCCCTCCAACTCCCCTTGAATCCTCTGTGCAGGTGGCCAGGGAAAGGCCATCGCTCTTGGATCCTGACTCTGGGCGTGGAGAAGCGGGGGAAGGATCATTTGGGTGGAGGGTGTTAAGGATTTCAATCAGGCGACACACACTTTGGTCTCGGCCTAGTATGTAGTGCACAACTGAGATGCCTTTCTCCTTATTTTATGCAGATTCAATTTGAGATAGTACACAACTCGTATCACACCCCCTTTTCAAATTCCCCGGGTCACAATGGACCATGACCCATGCTTGTTGGTAAAATGCAATATTTATTTATTTATTTATTTTAAAATTCAAAATAAATAATACAATTTTTAATATGGGGCAGCATTCACCAATGGGGTGAAAATTACAATGAGAATGTAAGCAATGCACTTGGTTTAACGTTCTAGTGGAAGATCTACAAAACACCAGGGAATAGGAGCACTTTTTGATTTATGAAAGATCGCACCCAAGTTAGGATTTCCCCCTGCATTGTTCCCTCAACCCACTACAACAATTTCTTTCATTGTATTTTAACCTCACTTTCCCCTTCACATTGCTAGATAAGGGCATGGTTTCATTCAACAGTTGTACTTTTTAAACCGGGCATTTTTCTCCTCTGTCTGCAAAGCCCATTTTTACATGTGTGGTGAAAAGCTGGCATTTCTTTTTAAATTCGGGGTTTCTTCTCCCTCTGGATTCCCACGCTGTCTTGCAGATGTAGTTCTTTCATGTATGCAGGAGTTTTGTTTGAAGCACAGATGCCTTGAAATGGACATGGCTCAGATAGCTGGAGTTTCTTTTGAACTACTGATCTTTGTTACTTTGTTAAGAAAATGAACGCGTTTTCCTGTGCGTGTAAAAGCGAGTTGTTTTTGTTGGTTTTTTTCAGATTTGTTTTGATAGGGCCTGTCAATTAGAAATCATGCTTGACTTTGCTGAAGCGCAATGGGATATACTGGGCATGGCAGGGCCTTATTAATAACAGTAGTTTAAGGAAGAACAGATGGAAATAGCGTCAGAAACATTATTTTAAAGGTGCAAATGTTTCCTTTTTAATGATGATTTTGGGCTGGCAGCAACACTGCTTTTTCACTGTTTCTTATGTATATGTAAAAACACACTGGCAAGCTCCCTTAGTGTGTCCCATTGTTCCATCCTGCCCAATATGTGCTTGGCAAGATGGTGCAGGCATCTTTTTGTTGCTGCACAGCGCAGTTTTGAGGCCATGGTACTCACTAGAGCCAGTGCAACAATTACGCTGTTTCTGTTGAAGCACAGCTTGGTTTTGGAGAAATTCTGTTCAGTGGCTCAATGTAGCCCACAAAGGTCTTTCAGGATTGGGAGTGGGGAACCCTTGGTCAAGACTTTTTCCACTGATGGCAAACCTAACCCTCCTCTGGCCTTTATGGGCTATTCTAAACCAGCCCCCTCCTTTTTCCACACATGACCTTTGACAGTACTGGGATGAGGAAGAGGCGACTAGGGGTTATGCACACCAGCATGCACCACGTTGGTACTGAGTCGAGGAAGAGGAACTCAGAAGAGTACCATTGCAAAGACCAGGCATATTTTGCTAACAAGCCTAACTATAGTCAGGTAATTAATGGAAAGGACTAACACTTGCACAACTCATGTGCATAAAAGGGGTGTGTGCAGGAAGGTGAGAGGAGAGAGGTCAGATGCAAATGGGAGCAGTGCTGCAGCCGTAGAAGCACACTGCGAACCGTAGCTGCTGAGGATCCGGGCGAGTGTGATGTGGGAGCACGAGCTCCGTGCCGCAGAGGCGAGGCAAAAGAAGGAGACCAGATGATGGTTTGTCCTTCTTTCCATTTAGGGGACTGCTCATTCTCCTGTGGCGCTGCAACAGCGCAAGAGTGTCTGAGGGGCAGAGAAAGACCCCCTGGAAGGAAGCCGCCAATTTTGCAGCCTGCGCGATATAGAAGAGGACTTCAAATTGAGCTGCTGAGTTTTTCCGAAACCCGGTGTTACTGTTACTGCAGTACTCATGAAGTGAACCACTATTGTCAATGAGGCCCGAGACTGGTACAATGCCTGGCAAGTTTGGATGTGTTATCTTGGGATTGCAGTCCCAAGACCCCCTTTTGTTTGGATTGTGGCTTTTGAAACTTGGGGAAAGGAACCCCAGCAGTGATTCTGAACTATATTGATTTTGAACTGGAGAAAGGTAAACTTAAAGACTCTTTTTCATGTAACCTTCTTGTGCGTGGGGAAGGGGAGCTGAGAGGAAGCTGTGAGCTGGAAGAAGCTCTGAACTTTAAGTCCCCTAGCAGTTAGGGCTGGACTGACCCTAGCCACTCCTCAACGATGATGCCCAAAAAGGCCGAAACATTTCCAGAGATGCTTGTGGTCTCGTGCTGAAGGGATGTGACCTAGCAGTTTGGGCTTGACTGCCCCTTTTGGGGTGGGACCAAGCCTGATTTGCATATGGTCTTTCCCCTTCTGTAATGGCTTGGCAGACTGAAAAACGATCCTTTGGAGGGTTGCCGAGAGCGTGCCTGTGGTTGTAATTTAATTCAAAACCTTCCAGCCATCACCTTTTTGTTTTGTCGCAGAACTTTAAGTTGAACACTGATTATTTTGACTTTGACATCCCTACACATTTTGTTTGTTCTAGGTGTGAGGGCAGGAATAGGTTTTGGACTCAGACGGACTATTGAGTTGAACTCTTTAAATCAGACTTTCCTTATTTTCGTTCAGGTAGGGAAATTCCACCTTAGCATAGGGTGAATTACCCCGGTGAAAACAGCCCCATAAATACTGGGCTTAACTTTAGCCCCCAGATGGCGAACCTCGTTATGCAACTGCAGCAAGTCGGTTTGTTTCCTATTAAACCTAGGAAATGTGAATTTGTTCCAGAATGTTTTTAGTCCACTGGTTCTTTGTTTTTGCCCTTGGTAACTTATCTGCTCTGCATGCGTGGAACTTCTTCTCTTGCTTCACGGTCGGCGGTTGCCAGAGGGTTCGTTGTCTCTCCTTTATAGAGCTTTACGTCATTCCAGTGCAGTTTTACGGCAGTAGGAGTGACCTCCTCTACTAGGTACGGTCCCTCAAAACAAGGCTTGTTCCAAGTACGAACAAAGCTCTTTACCAGTTCTTGGTTCCCTGGGTACAAACTAGGCTGCTTAAGTAAGTCAATAAAATCTGTCGTTTGGGTATCTACCTCAATCTTCTTCAACCCTTCCCTCCGATTTTTGATCTGTTGAGCAATAAAAGAAACACTAGCGGTCATATTTGTTAAATAATCATGCATTTTATCCCCTAATGTTTTCGCTTTGCTATAGATATCAGTTTTTATTCGAGTGGGAGGAGCAAGAGGTACTCTCATGCGGCATCAAGTCACCAGCTCAGGAGGAGTTAGGTAATGATCTGAACCAGACTGGTTTCTCCAGGCAAACAAAACAAGGGGTAGGCAGAGTAGCCATCCCTTCTTCAGGGTAATTTTGATATTTGCTCTTATTTCTTTGAGAAGTCTGTTTACCCTCTGTTTACCCTCTCACAGACACCATTCGTCTGTGGGTGATATGTGGAGGAAAACCTGTGTTTTATGCCCAATAGAAGAACTATCTGCTCAAACAATTAATGTAAAAAAATACGGCCCGTTATCAGACTGCAAGACTTGGCATACACCCCATCTAGGAAATACCTGACGCACAAGAAACTGGGCAGCACATGTGGAATCGGGGTGCGAGCAGCTATCTGCCTCGGTCCACCTGGAAAATGGACATTACTAACACTAGTTGCATACTTGTATCATATCCACACTATATGTACATGCTGAAATGGCCCATTGGGCCTACGGATTGTTTCTCTCACTGTTTGCAAGATGTGCCCTGATGTACATATCTGGCAAACAATACAATTTGCAATGAGCTGTGCAACATGTGCTAACAATTTTTCTTCTGCGATCATTGCAGCAAGACTCTCTCTAGTGGTGTGCGCAGGGTAGTGAAGTTCTCCAGAGCCACCTTCAATGATGGTAGCGGCATAACTTGCTTTCCAGTGCTGTCCTGTCTCCATATAGCCTCATTGGGGGATAAAGCCTGCTTTTCCTGTGGAGCTCGACCTTGCAGCTGAATTAACTTTATAATTGTTTTGCTTTTGCTTGGCCATTTAAAGAGGGTATCCCGTTCTTTTGCCGCAGGATTTTTCGTCGCCGGACTTTTCATCGCCGTTTTTGTGGAAAAAAAATCATTGTATTTTTTTTTTGGGGGGGGTTTAAAAATTAAATAAATATTTGTAGGTGAAGGGGAATAATTAAACCCCCCTCCAAAAAAATAAATAAAAAAAAAGATGAGTTTTTTTTCGATAAAAAAACAGCGATGAAAAGCCCTGCAATGAAAAATCCCATGGCAAAATAACGTAGAACCGTGAAGAGAATCCTTATACTTATGTTTTCCCCAGCTCCTGACAAAAAAAGTTATTGGACTCCGACATGCAAAAAAGAATCACACTTAGACTAATCGTTATAATAAAAATGAAAAAGGCTTGTTATAGGCCCTTTGTTCACCTGATATATATATGTATAATATATATACATATACATATGAACTCAGCATACATAAACAAACATATAATCAGATGTGTAAAAACATATAGAAAATGGCATCACTGTTAGCAAGGAAGCAGAAGACACCTTCATCTTTGCCACTACGACACTGCTTAGTCCCAGAGCAAGTAGGCAAAGAGATCACTCGTACTTACGGGGTCTGAGGCGGAGTGTCCTTCCTCTCAGCGAGACTGCATCACCCGGGGGTCCAAGTTCTAACTGCCTTCCACAGTTGTGACTACCCTCGGCCGAAGAGCAGATCACAAGTGGAAGGAGCAGAGAGTGAAAAAAACAGTCAGGAATGGTAAAACCCAGCGCCCCTCACCTTGCATTAATTCCCAGAACCCCTAATCATGCACCTGCAGAACGCTCCGACTCCCTTCCTGTATTCGTCCTTCAGTGGACAATACAATAACTATTCTCTTCACAGTTCTTCCACTCGGCAACAATATTTATGTAGTTATGTGAACTTGCTCTGCTTTCGCTACTGAAAAACTTGTTTATTTTACCAGGCCCGCAGAGATGCAGGCTTTTATTACAGTGATGGCAGATGAGTGTCCAAAATGTCTGCGCACCAACGCCTTGTTGTTTCAGTTCGTATTTCATGTAAGCATTACAACAATGAATAACATATTAAGTCCTTCCTGTATTATGCATCGTTCTGACCCTTGCTTAACATCTACTAATTCAAAATCAGAAATGTTAGGACAATACGCTGTTATCGCGAGAAATGAGGTCTGCTTCTTTATTATGGGCTGTGCATTTCACCACAGCGATAGCCAATGGGAGCTTTAGTACATTTAATGAGCTTGCCCAATAGGGACGCATGCTGCACCGTCTGTCCAGAGGAAAACCTCCTTTTCCAACGTGACAGCCTTGCGTGTATGGTTTTCGTTACGTAGGCGGAGTCAGAATACACTGTCATTTCCTCATCTTCAAATCTCTGAAGCACAGTGATGAGCGCCACTAATTTTGCAGCCTGTGATGAACAATGTGAATGCAATCTCGCACTCGTCACTACCTCGAATTCACCATTCTTTTTTAACTTAACTACTACCATCACAGTTTGCCTTTCACCAGTCGTTTGGTCGATTTCTGAAGACCCGTCAATAAGGAGCATTTTCTCTAACATGGGAATATCCCCGTAGAATTCGGTATATGTTGTGCAGTGTAAGGGAAGCAAGGTATCGCAAGTATGACACTGACACAAGCGCTAAAAGTTTCAAAATCTTTGTTCAATTCTTGGGGTTTGGAAAACTCATACTTTGCCCTATAGCTCAGATGGGAGTAGTCTCTACCATCAAATAATAAAGAAAACACAGTCTCAGTCACTCTATGTCAAATCAAAATAGCCTATACTAAAACAAACAAACAAATGCCTGATGTAAGGAAGGCATGGTATCGAACAGTGAAGACAGACACAAGTGATCACAGTTCAAGGGTGTTTATTGAACTTCAATTGCCATAGGGTTGGCTAAACGCCCATCTAATCCTAAATCTAAGATGGGAGCAAGCTGTGACCATCAAATAATAACACAGTCCTAGTAGTGTCTTGTCAAAATAAAAGACAATATACTAATAAACCTATTGCCAATCTTTACTTCTAAATACAAATGGTGTGTGAAATGATGTTATACAAAAAATATAGAAATCATATCTCAGGATAGTTTAGCCGTTAGCTTCCCTTCCCACGTTTTCAGCACAGGAGAAGGCAGCACACTCAAGCTTAGCACATACTCTGGCTTCTCTAGCACGAGGATGCAGTTCAAAAACTCAGTATCGGGGCCATCTGTGCCAAAGTCTCTTTGGCATTCAAAGTCTCTTATTTCAGAGGGCCTGACATGACAAACAAACATTTAAACTTCCTTTCTTGTCAGGAATTTCATATGCAAAATTTCTCAGGTGATTCTCTGTTCATCCCGGGTCCCCCACCGCCAGGCTCAGACCCACCTTAACACAATGTTTTCAAATTCAGGTGATTCTCTGTTCACCCGGGTCCCCTTCCACCGGACTCAGATCCATCATAATACAATGTTCAGCACAATTACTCAGGTGTCTTTCAATTGGTTTACGGTTCAAAAACAGTTACATTCTTCTTTACCTATATCTCACTCGCATCAGTTCCCCTCAGTCAGGCTCAAACTCTGTGCAAAAAGAAGTTCACCACGTTTCCCTCATTCGGGCTCAAACGCAACAAAAGCTGGGCTCCCTTCCCCTTGCTTTCTCAGCATCCCTCGATTGTGCTCACACCAATTATAACTTTTGTTGTCAAAGACTTTCGATTGTATGAGGTTTTCACGCTCACCTCAGTGTGACCACCTTGACTTTTCTAAACGGCCTTTCCCAAGGCCTCTTGGTATTTGTAGTTTATTAAACAATGTTCCTTTCACTTTCATGTATTTCACAATAGTCTTTTATGATTCACTGAGACTGCATGTTGCCGGACCACTCTGCTACCATTATTTCTTGCTTGCCAATTGTTAGTGTCTCTGCTTCACTCACAGTTTCACGGCACGTGTGCAATCTTTCAAAGCGTTACTGTATCTTTCATCCTTTTACGCAAACCAGCCTTTTTGTGTCACTCTTCACTCACCGGTTGCTTAGAATACTTTTCTTCGGCATTCCTTTTGAAGTCAAGGCTGATGTCAAGGCTGATGTATTAACTGTATCTGACTGTTTCCATTTCAGTCGTTTACCCGAAAGAGGAGTTGCTCATCCCTGAACACAGGCAAGGAGTGTCTCTCCCCTTTCTTTAACTCCACTATGCAACCTTAGTTATACTGCTGATATGGCCACAACCTTCCTCGCGATGTCTGGCTCTCCAGTTTCTCCATCCAGGGTCATCTCTGCCAGAAGGGACGGGCCCTGCTGTTGTGTCACCTTGCTCAGAGTGTGCTCTCGTGCTCCTCCTTTTAACCATGTGGGGAAAGGTAATAGGGGTCAAGTGTGTACGATTACAATTAAGTGCCTGATCTCATTAGCGGGACAGCATGAGGGTGTTTGGTGGTAGTCTTTGCTTTGTGTCATAAGGTGTTTTATATGGCTAATCTGTACTACTCCCAGTCGTCTCTTCTTCTTCACAGTACTATGTTAAAATGGGGAGAGGAAGATGTGTGTTTGGAAATGTCCCAAAATGGTAGATGGGTTGTGCGATTGTGGGTAACTGCAAGAAGGGGGATACTGCGTCTCTCGCCATCAGATATCTCTTACCCACAACTCGAAGACCTCTCACTCGGGTGATCCTCCCGCACTTGTCCACCACCAGGGTCTGGATCCAAAGGCGATGGCCGTGCCCTGGCCTCCTGAGGAAAGGATCCACAGGGTTTGGGCAGTTAAACACCTTCTTCTCACACTGGACTATCTCTTATACAAAAATTGTGTCATGGGGAATGTGTATAACGTTGGGACAGCACGCAGTAAAGCGGCCCCCGTAGACAGGATGACACTCTCTGGCTCAGGTTATCAAAAAAAGGCAGTTCAAAACATGGGACGAGGCCCTCTTGGCCTTCCACGTTAAAGTCACTGTTTTTCAGTTCACCAAAAGTTCTTTTACAGTTCCAACAAAAGTTCACGTAGGTCTATCTGTCGGGCTCGGACCTCTTAAGGCATCAACAGTTCGTGTAGGTCTCCCTCAGTCTGGGCACGAATTGCTCAACAAAAAATACCTGATTCAACATAGATCTCCCTCAGCCAGGTTCGGACCTCGCAGTCACAGCACTTGCAGGGGTTCCCTTGCCCAAGCTTCATTCACATTCGTTAGGGTTTCCCTTCCCCTAACTTACTTCACATTGGGGGCGTGGCCAACGGACCATGGGACAAGCGGTGAATCTCAACGGCTCCTGCTGATCCTGACATAATCCTGCCAAGCCCGTAATACGGAGGTGAGGCTCAGACCTCTAGAACATCCCTACAGATGCATGAATAGATGCTGCAAGCAGTGCACGAAACTGCTGCCAAAACCGGACCCCGTGGAAAGAGTTAAATGTAACAGAAAGGCGAGGAAATCCCAGAAAATATAAAGCAAAATGGCCACCGCCGTGGAACAAAGGGACCGAGAAGCATACTCTGCGACCGACGCCGAGAGGGAGTGAGAGCGCTTGCAGCCCGACTGAAAACGGGGAAGTGTGTGCTGCGAGCCGGGCAGCGCTGCCAAGACAATAGCTGCCGGCGTGTAGAAGGAGCCGGGACCCTGCAGGGTTTGAAGCTGGACGCAGCCACTCGCGTATTTCGAAGAGCAGACCGCCTGTGCCAGAAGAAGTGAGGACCAACCCGTGAGCCGCCCGGTTCTGGGGAAGAACGGACCAAGCGGAACTTGAGGAGAAGGCAGCGGGGTGCCCCGACCTGGGGATACACACAGACCCGGGAGCGCGGGGGCCCCGTGGACCGCACTGCGCTGCTGGTGGCCCAGGATGCGCTTCAAAAGAAGTTGGCCCCCCTTGTGCTGCGGCCAGCTGCCGGGGATCAGGGGCTGCGGCGCAGCGGGACACACTGCTGCTAACCCGGCGGCGAGCAAAATGAAAGTGAAACCGGAAGCGTTGCAACAGAAACAACGTAACACTAAGCCAGTGCTGCGTGAGGGGAGGCGAGGAAACACTGTTTCAATATGGACTCGGGATGCATGCAGTGTGCATGAGTGTGAAACACATGACCCATGAGCCCCGACTGAACACAGTGGGATAGGACTGGAGGAGGCTCATAGGGACATCACCAGTGGCAGAAAAAGCACATAGTGATTACAGATCACAATAGGCGGAGGCACCACAAAAATCCCCTGAATAATGTGCCCCTGGGGAACACACAAATCATAGCACTAGCGAGCACACTAGGTAAAGGAGGAGCCAAGGGAGACTGACCTGGAGCCCCGTATGGGGACGTCCAAAGCTACAGTGCCAAAAGAGAAAAGGAGGAAATTAAGCTGTGGAATGCTGCGTAGCATAAACTATAAACAGACACAGGCAAGCACCCACTCCTTGGAGAACCATCATAAATACCAGGCAAGGCGACACTCGGCACGCCCCGGACACACCCGAGGATAGCTGGCCGAAAGCAGAAGGCGAATGCACAGAAAACGAACAGCAAATATATATAAAAACAACGGAGCAGGCTGTGCGAAGGCTGGGAGCGGACCACGAACCCTAAAAAGAAGTGGTGACACAGCCCAACGAGGGCAGACACACAAAACAACAAGAGTGGCAGCTAGCAGGAGAAGTGGGAGAACACAACCCACTCGAGGGCCTACACAAACGGCACATGTGGACTTAAACCACAGCTTCCCTTAGGGACAACAGCTAAACACAAACTAGTGCCTTTATTCGGGCTATCAAGAGTTTGACTTTCGATTGAAAGTCATACTCTTGATAGCCCGAATAAAGGCATACACCTACACTGGGATGGCAAACAAACAGACCAAGACAAAAGGGAAACAGCTCACGCTGGAGGAATATGCAAGAACACCGCAGCCGTCAGAAGGAGCAAGGAATAAAGAGAAGACCCCCCCACGGACATTACCACGGCACACAAAAATCAGCAAATCCTGGAAGCGATTCCGGACCTGAAACTAACGTGGGAAACTAAGCTAGAGTCAGCCATGGTGGAACTTAAGGCAGCACTGGAATTTAGAGTGGGCGCAGTTCAAGAGGAAGTGAATCTACTCAGGCAAGATGTCAGAACGTTAGCAGAATGCACAGGCGAACTGGAAAAGGAAGTGACCCCAAACACAGCTGCATGTGCTTCCCATACATCAGAGATCCACATCCTGAAACAACACGTGAGCAACCTGGAAAACAGAGCGGAAGAAGCGGAAGGACGTGCTCAGAGAAATAATATACGAATCGTGGGACTACCGGAAGGAGCAGAGGGATCAAACACAACAGACTATGTTGAGACAATGTTGTTACAAGAAATAGGAGTAGGGGCGCTCAACCAAGGATTTGCAGTGGAAAGAGCGCACAGAGCCCTAATAAGGAGGCCACCGCCAGGAGCCCCCCTAGACCAATAATTGCCAAAATCCTAAACTATCGAGATGGGGAGAAGATCCTAGAACACTTCCGGAAAGGCGGCACGATACAAAGGGCGTCTGCGAATATCACAGCGTACCCGGACTACACACTCTTGGTGCAGAGACGACGTGTGAACTATGGATCAGTGAAGAAAAGACTTCGAGAGGCGGGCTACAAATACATGCTGATGTATCCAGCGAAACTGAAGGTGTACCACTGGAACAGAGCTCTCTGTTCTTTGACACCCGTGAGGACGCAATTGAGTGGTTGGATGCCCAGAACTGCCCGTCGGAAACCGATAACCAGAGAGAAGCCGGATCAGATAAGTAGGACCGCAACTGCAGTATTTGAGGTGCTACAAAACCAGACACTGGGACTTGAATATAAGCTAGAGCGAAACCAGCTGAGATAAACATGAAAGGGGTCGAATAAATAAATGTGATCGGACATGGCGCAACGGTGCATAATCGCAGGAGACCAGAGGGACTTGCTTTCATACCCCCATAGATAGTTTAGTTAGGTTACCGATAGATCGTTGACTACCTGCTGGGCTCCTAATATCGTTACCACCAAGAAAGGACAAAATGCGGGGTAGCCTGAGATCCAGAGATGGAGCTGGGCAAAAGTTGGTAACGAGAAGGGTGGGGGGAGGGGAGCAAGTTGGGAGATGTGTAGTGAATTTTGTTAAGGGACAGGGAGGTGGGGGGTCAGTTGGGATGTGGTTTTGTTGGGGGGAGGGAAGGGATTTTTGGATTTGGGGCGCTAGTAGTTCGGGAACAAGCCTACAGAAGCGCACATCCAAGGCAAAAATGGATAAGGAGAGGAGAGGGAGGAGGGACGGGATATGGTTAAGACATGGGAGACTTGAAGATAATGACCTGGAATGTTAGGGGGCTAAACAGTTATTTAAAAAGAAATAAAGTCATGATGTACCTAAAAAGACAAAAGATGGACATTGCACGGATACAAGAAACACACCTCACTAAAGAGAAACTAGAAGTCCTAAAAAAGAAATGGAAGGGCACACTTATAGGTGCAACGTATTCAACCTATGCTGGGGGGTGGTCACTTGAGTGGCGCCACATGTTCCATTCCAGTTGTTACAGTCCATGACTGAGGCCGATGGCAGAATGGTAATACTGAGGGGGCTGATTGAAAACAGAGAAGTATGCATTGTTAATACATATGCCCCGAACCAGGACACAGTGACCTACTTTAGCACCCTGTACAGCAAAATGAGTCCGTACCTAGGTTGCACAGTCATTTGGGGTGGGGACTTTAACTGCACATTGGATCCAACAGTTGACAGATCAGATTAGAAATATGATAGACCCACCCCTGTCGCCAAAGCCCTAAGAACGCTACTGCAAGACCTCCATTTAGAAGACACGTGGAGGCTGTGCCACCCACATGACAGGCACTACTCGCATTATTCGGCCCCTCAAAATCTGTACACGCGGTTAGATTACGTGTTTGTCACGCAAGAGATCACCTGAGAAATTGTGAATACAGAATACAGAGCGAGAGTCCTTTCAGACCACTCACAAGTGACCTTATCAATACACAACCCCCAGAGCCAGGATCCCCACTTGGAGACTTAGAGCAGAGGCCTTAAAGGACACAGCCTTTAGAGAAGACCTCAGAAACGAAATAGCTGAATATTTCCGAATTAACACGGGAAGTGTAAAGTCAACTGGGACCCTGTGGGAGGCTTTTAAGGTGGTGGTTAGAAGAGCAGCTATAGCCAAATCCAAGGGATGACAAGGGGGTATACTACTACAACTTCAGAATGCGGAGGAGAAACTAGAGATATTAACAAATAATGGGAACCATTTACAGCAAAAAGCTAATAACATCACCCAACTGCAGCAGGAATGTATGGGATATTGGGAGAGATTGTGTAACTTAAATTATAAAAAATACACAGAGCGGCAACATGCTGAGGGGGATAAACGAGGAAGATTACTGGCATGGTTATATAAAAGCGAGATCTCTAGGCCCACGATCAGAGAGATAAAGGGAGAGGGTGGACTAATATTGGATACCCAAGAAGGTGTGAATGAAGGGTTTCTCGAATTCTACAAGCAATTGTATAGTGATACTGTGTTGGGGGAATGAAAAGGAAATAATAGAAACCTTGAAGGATATTGGTTTACCGAAAATAGAAGCTCAGATCACACTAGAAGAATTAGAGGCGGTGGTGGAGCAGCTACCAACAGGCAAGACTCCAGGCACAGATGGCCTCCCTAGTGAATTCTATAAAACGTGCAAGAATGAAGTACTTCCCCCGCTGTTAGCAATGCTAAATGAAGCTTACGAGGTGGGGACACTGCCGGAATTCCGCAGAGAAGCGATTATTATCCCACTCCAACAAGCCAGGTACAGACTGCGGATCGTACAGACCGTTGTCAATGTTGAACCAGGACAGCAAAATCCTCACGGCCGTGCTGGCAAACAGAATGAAAGGGGTTATTGGTAGATTGATACACCCCGATCAGACTGGATACGTCCCACATAGAAGTATATCCAATAACCTTAGAAGGCTACATCATGTTATAGAGCAGTCTGAGGGGACCTCAGGCGAATTAGCTATAGTGTCATTAGATGCAGTAAAGGTCTTTGACTCGGTCAAATGGCCATGGCTGTTAGCAACCCTGAAAGAAAATGGGATAGGATCAGGGTACCTGAAATGGTTGGAATTACTATATAGCTCCCCATTAGTCAGAGTTAGAATGGGAGCGGTCATTTCGGAAAGATGGCAGCTTAGCAGAGGCACAAGACAGGGATGCCCCTGGTCCCCGATAATGTACATCCTAGTATTGGAACCCCTGGCGATATACCTGAGACAGCAATATGAGGAAGTAGGGATTTATACAAGGTGGGGACCAAACTTAATATTGCTGTATGCAGTCGCTATGCTACTATATCTGAGATACCCTGAAGAAAACCTGCAATATATCCTCGAGGTACTTGAGCGAATCGCATCGCTCTCGGGTATCGCGGTAAACCCTAAAAAGTCATGTATATTCCCCGTAGGATGGTATATAGGGGTCCCACACGACAAGCTACCAGTATTGCCAGTACCCTGGGTGATGGATACCTTTTAGATTCCTGGGAATCTATATTTACCACACAACAGAAGCAGAACATATAAATAACACCGAAAAAGCCTGTACGAAAGTTGTCAATAGTATGAAGTTTTGGACCAAACTCCCCCTAGCCATGATGGGGAGGGGGCACTACTGAAGATGGTGGTATTACCCAGATTACTGCACCTCTTTGGGAACATACCGTACATCATACCAAGGCGCTTCTTCGCCAAACTCCAAGGCATATGCAGAGAATTTTTATGGGCGAACACAAGGAACAGGATAGGCCTATGGAAATTGCAAAACACATACGACAAAGGTGGCATAAACCTACCCAATTTTGAGATTTATTACCTGGCCAACCAACTGAGATACGTAACTGAATGGCTAGCCGAACACTCTAGAGCAGAGTCCAGGCTGTTGGGACACGAATGTGGCCCGTATTTCCGGAGAGAATGGATCTGGCTTCCTAGGTAGGCAAGTGTGGCGTAAAATGTGCCAGTCGATAAATAATCCGACTCCATATTCACCGCAAGTGCCGCTAGTGACACTAACCGGAGGAGATGCCCAACTAAGGAAATCGATCCGCACACACTGGGAGCCGGTAGGGATTGCAACAACGGGCGATGTATGGCAAGAGGGGGTGGCAAAGGGATTTGATGCTCTGGTAGAGGAAACGAGGTTACATCTGGGACAATATATAACCTATAACAGACTAGTACGAAAAGGGAAGGAGACATGGTCCGAAATAACGCTAGAAGAACAACCAGATATTGTCATTGAAACACTATGATATCTCAGAAGGAGGACACAAGGCCTCCCGGCCTCCCGGATTATGAACTACTGATGTCGAGAGTGGGAAAGGAGGGGACACGGCTAAAACAGGAATGGGAGGAGGAAGCCGGAGAACCAATGACGGATGGGCTTTGGGAAAGGGTACAGGGGTACCACAAAAGAGTGTCTAGAAATGCGACGCTACAACAAATACAACTGTATATAACCCATAGAGCATACATGACCCCCCCTGAGAATTTCACGATTTAAAGGCGCGGACCCACAAAAATGTCCTAAATGCGTGGAGGAGAACGTTGGGCTGATACACATGTTCTGGGCATGCCCTGAAATAAGAAGGTATTGTGGAGAGGTGGCCCAAAGACTGAACGAGAGAGAGAGATCACCCTGAATATAGACTCGATATGGGCATATATGGTGTGAAGGTTCCCCAGGCTACGCCAATTGAAACATTTCAGCAAACTCAGAGACCTGGCCTACATGCTGGCCAAGCGCAGGATGGCCATGGGGTGGAAAGCACCTAACGGACCCAAGGCGGAAGTCTGGTGGGTCGATCTCCATAAATGGTCCGAAGCTGACACAGTTGTATGGAGTGAGGCAGCTAACAAAGGGGTTGAGGAAGAAACAGAAACCCTAACAGCCTGGAAACATCTAGTGGCCGCACTCTGGGGCCCCATCCAAGGGAGCCCGAACACAGAATCTCCTGAGGATACTGATGAGGAAAATACCACCAATGAATAAAGAGCAAGGGGATAAAGCGGGGTAGGCTTGTTGGAGGGAGGGATAAAGGAAACCGTAGACATCAAGCACATGTCCGCATCATGAAAAATAATACAAGTACTGTGGGAATTGTTGGTTTATTGTTGATTGTTAAATGTAATGTTTGTTTGGAAACCAATAAAATTGTTTAAAAAAAATAAAAACTTATTTCACATTCCAGGTCTCCCTCAGTCAGGTTCAGACCTTTCACTGATGTTGAAAACTTCGAGTGTGCAAGATTTTTTCATAGACCTCCGCAGGACCACTTCGACTTTCACTTCAGCTCTCACTTATGTTATTTGCCCCAGCGTCTCTTGGTCTCGGTAGTTCTATAGCACAATCAGCAAAGTTCAAAGAAATCCTTCTCTTAAAGCATTTACCTTTTTACTTCCCCTTTCAACGGGATTAATGTTGACCATTGCGCATTTCAGAATTTGTTCACTTTGTCGCTTTATAACAAAACATCCAATATTTTGCAGAGACTTTCAAGTTGGCTATTTCCCTTCGCCGGACCACTCCGCTACTCTGTATAACTGGCTTCACACTTATTGGTAAGTTTAAAGTTCACTACTGGTTTGCTTTCGTTCGCGTCTCATCAGCATGCGCACAACCTTCAACTGTTGCAGCTTCAATCTTTCCTTTACATAACCCAGCCTTTCATGTCTTTCGCTAACTCAACGGTTGTGTGCATTCCTTTCTTTTCTCTGCGGCTTTGATTCACTAGTCAAGGTTGATACCACCGGCTTGGCTTCGCCTCCGCAACTCTGCTGTTCACCCGGAGAGAAGCCTGTGCCCTGGCCACCTGAGAAAGATATCCCCAGGGACTAGCAAGTGAGACACCCAATGGTTTTTCACATACCCTTCCCCTATGCGATGTGGCCGCATCTGTTTCGCAGGGAAACCGGAAAAGGAAATCAATGTTCCCCTGTTCTTTACCTTTTTGGTGTTCCACAGTGCAACAGTAGGGTTGCAGGTCTAAGAACCATCGCCTGACTCGAGGGTTAGAGTCCTTTCGTTGATATATCCATACCAAAGGTGAGTGGGCAGTGATTAGTGTGAATTTTCGCTCTAGAAGGTAGTATCTAAGATGGAGAATTGCCCATTAGCTGGCAAGGGCTTCCAGTTCCAACACAGAGTAGTTCTTCTCTCGAGGAAATAGTTTACTACTAGTGAACAGGATGGGGTGTTTTAATCCGTCGTGTATTTGAGATAATACTGCTACTAATACTGTTAGGGAGGCATCAGTGTGTAATACGAATTCCTTTGTCAGTCCAACAAATTTTCTGGGGTTCTGCATTACTTAATTTATCGGTCAGTCTGGCTGTTCTATCTGAACAATTTGAGATAAACCTGTGATAATATCCACTGAAATCTAGGAATGCCCTGAGCTCTCTCTTGGTCTTGGGTGTGGGAGCATCTAGGACGGCTTTCACTTTTTCTTGCTGCAAAGAAGCCTAGGTATTTCACTGCTGACTGAGCCAGCTTACAATTTTTGGTTTGGCAGTTAAGCCGGCCCCTCAGAGGGTTCTCATGATAGTGGAAAGTTGGAATAGATGATCTTCCCAAGATTGACTATATAACTATGTTGTCAATATAGGCCCCACAGAAATCTGATTAAGGCTGTAATATCCTGTCCATGAGTGGTTGGAAAGTCTCTGGGGCCCCCATGCAACCCAAAAGTGAGGACTTTGAATAAGAATATCCCTATTGGCGTTGAGAAAGCAGTTTTTTCCTTATCTGGTCCATGCACAGGGACCTGCCAATAGCCTTTGGTTAAATCTAGGGTTGACAAGATTGTGGCATTTCCTAGTTTATTTATTAAATCATCTATGCGTGACATAGGATAGGCATCGAAGGCGGAGATGACGTTGACCTGTTTAAAGTCAATACAAAACCTCCAAGATTGATCAGGTTTATTCACCAACACAATACGAGAGGACCATGGGCTTGAATAGGGCTTGATGATATTTGCCTTTAAAAGATTTTAACCTCGTCAGTCACTACCTTTTTTCGTGCTTTCGGGAGTCTTTGGCTTCAAATGGACCACTTTCCCCTTTGGGGTTCTGATGTAGTGATAAGAACCATGTACTCTCGCTGGTAAAACACATTGGGGTAGTTCTTGAAGAATTAATTCTAGGTTGTCATTCTCCTCTGGTACCAAACAGGAAAATGTAGAGGAGGTAGCAGCAGAAGGGTTTTCTTTCCACTCTTTCAGGAGATTTGCGTGGTAGAGTTGAGTCTTTTGCCTTCTATCGGGTTGGGCTATTTTATAGGTACAGGTTCCTGTTTGCTCTAGTACTTTGTAGGGCCCGTGCCACTTTGAAACACGTTTATTCTAAGAGGTAGGTAACAGAACTAACACTTTATGACCTACTGAAAATGACCTTAGATTTACCTTCTCGTTAAGGGTACGTTTTTGTTGGGCTTGAGCTTTCTCCATATGAGTGTGGACTAGACTTTGGACAAGGTTCATGTGCTCTCGCAGTCGGGTAGCTGTCTGTGAGAGGGGTATTGGCGCCTCTTCTCTTTCTTGCCAGGTTTCCCTGAGCATGTCTATGACCTCTCTTGGCTCTCTAACGTAGAGTAAATCAAAAGGGGATAAATTGGTGGATGCTTATGAGAGATCTTTCTCACTGCAAACACTGCCCAAGGGATCATATGATCCCAGTCTTCCCCATCCTTGTCTACTAACTTCCTCAGAATCATTTTCAGGGTCTTATTAGATCTCTCCACCAATACGTCAGTTTGGGGGTGGTAAGCTAAGGTTCTTCAGGTGGTAATGTGTAGTAATTCCTTAACTTCATCCATGAGCTTACTCATGAAATTTGATCCCTGATCCGTTAGAATTTCCTTGGGGAACAAACCCTAGAATAGAATGGTAGCCAGTGTTTTAAAATGTGCTGGATTGTGTTGTTCCGCATTGGGGAAGGCTTCTGGGTACCTGGTAGGGTAATAAACGATTACGAGAACAAATGTATTGCCCAGTTTAGAAGTTTCCAACGGTCTAATAAAATCCATCCCGATTCTAGAGAGAGAAACTTCAAATAGATTGTGTCCTCCCATGTATTCCTTATTTTATGATATTCCTCAGTTTGGGATAATTATCCTTCCAGCATTAGCTGCTTCGGAATTCTTTTTCGACACCGAGCGTTGTGTGCTGTCTAGTCGAGTCGATGTCCCTCGAGGGCCTCCGTTCTACTGTCGACGTCATCATCGGTATAAATAGCGCACACATCGCCCGTTGGCTTTAGTTCAGTTTTTCCGAGCTTACGCTTCAAAGAATTATGGCGTGCTTCGGTTATTCACTGAACTTCGTCACTATTTCCGGAAACGAAAATGTCTTCTCTGTCGGCTCCATCAATGCCTAAGACGGGGCTTTAAGAAGTGCCAAGACTGTGGATCGGAGATTTTGATCACCATCCCCCACCACATAGGTCTGTGGTATCTTTGTACCTGTCACTGTACCCCCGACTGTAACTACTGTCAGGCGATGACCCAAAAGGCTTGGAGGGAGTATAAAGGTAAATGGGCGGTGGGGATGTTGCCTTCGAAGACTCCTTCGAAGAGTTCCAAAAGAAAATCTGAAGAGTTGAGAGATTATCTTCGACGGAAAAGGTAAAAAAAATCTCGATCGAGAAGTCGATCACGGCCTTCTTCGTCGTCTTTTTCTAAGAAGGCCAAGAAACAGCACTACAGGTCACCTTCGACCTCCAGTGATTCCTTGGCCAAGGTAATCAAATGTCCAACTAAGTCGTACTCCCCAGCTAAATGGGATAAATTTTGTAAAGAAATGCTTAAAATCTTCAAGAATGTGGGCCCAACCCCCTCGAAGGACAAGCAGAAAGCCCATGCCTTTGTCGATTTGCATCAAGACGGCAAAGGGAAGTTGAAGACGAAACCTTTTAACATCTGAAGTCTGAGTCATAAGCCGGAACTCTGATGAAAAATCTCAGAGGGCTTTGACAAGCCAGGAATCAAGTCCATCAAGGGTTCCTTCGAAAAAACATAAAGTCGGCAACTCAGACGGCCTAGCTAACGCCATCGGCGTCAGAGCCGTCAATGCCAGTGTCGGAGTCGACTCCAACAAAATCAACTCCAACTTCGAAGTCGGTGTTGACGATTTCTTCGAAGTTGTCGAAGCCAAAAGTTACTCAGGAAAAGGTTTTCAAACCCTTGCCAAACAAAGATTGTTTTAAAATCTTTAACTTCAATCTATGAAGACAATTAGCCTCCAGACGATAATACTGTCACGGCCATAGCCCCTGGCCTTGGGACTCGGGGTCTCTGGGCCCCGCCACCGTGTTCCTGCAAGGCCCCAAGGGCCCAATCATGCCCCTCTCAGCTGTCCTGGAGCCAGTCCTGGCGCCTTTGGCGCCAGGCTCATATGGCAGATGGAGTTCCCATTGGGGAATGGACCAACATGGCCGCCCCCACAAGGTTCAGTTCGGAACTGAACCATGCAGTCTAGCATCTTGGGCGTGGTCCGACCTGGAGGCACTTGGGATACCTGTAGGCTATTTAAGCCATGCCCGAGCTGAAGCACGCGCTTTGCGTTGCTCTGCACTCGCAGCGTGACGTTCACTGTGACCTGTTCGCAGCATTCCAGGTCTGCATCTATAAGAGAGAAGAACACCATTAGTCCTCCTTACCTGTTCAGCAATCCAGCTCCTCGATCTCTCCGGTGTCTTCTCTGGAGCCCGTCCTCGCCTGCAAGCAACTTCCTAGGGAGAAGAGAGACGAGGACAATTTAGTAAGCGTTCGTCTTCCGATTCCAACGCCTATCAGACTCGCGCTTACCAAGCGAAGTTCTCCTGGTATTCAACGGCGGTTTGGACATCTTCCACTCTACGTCCCACTTCCATCCGATCGCACTTCTTCTAGGAACTTCTCGGCGACCTGCAAGGGAAGAACAACACATGTTAGCCCAATTACAAAGACACTCCATAGCGCCGGGCTCCGCGCATTCACTTACCATCTCGGGCATTGCCCTCTCCATCAGCTCGACTTCTTCATCATCCCTTCTGCACCTACGAGAGAAGGAGGAGATTAACAGTGCAACTACTATTATGGACACACACTATTTTAGATCTATAGACTTACCTCAAGAGCGGAGTCGCAGCAGGACTGGACTTCAGGGCCCACGCCAGTGAATTAACTTGGCAGTAAGGTGCCCAGCCACGACGCGCCCCTGCACAGAACAGTAGAACGGAGAGCGCACCTTATTGAAATACAAGATCAGATCCACGGCAGAACAAGTACCCGGGGAAGGTGAATCTAAGTCAGAAGCAATCCAGACACGTCGGTGGCGTCCCTGTGGATACAAGGTGAGCGTTACACATGCACAATAGTTCCTCCAGAGGGAGGCAAGGACAACCACCACAAAGACAACGTTTTTTAGAGGAGGAAGGACACAACGAGGATTGGGATTATGCCCCCCGCCAACTCCGGAGCACCAGGGGTTATTAGTGAATTTATCGAGCTATACCCCCACTCCTTCAGAAGTAAAATTGTTAGACAAGGGCTTTGGTTTTGTTCCTACTACTAGTTACGACGGTTTCAGGATGAGGACTGAGATCCATCAACTGTTCCGCAAAATTCATCTAAAACAATTCTTCTCAGATAAAAACTATGAGGGCGAAGTTAATAACAGTGGTTTAAAGAATCCTTCCGATTTTCATCCACCATTTGCAAGTTTGACACATGAAGCAATAGTTTTTGAAAAACGGGTGCTCTCTGAACTAAAATTACTTGAAGAGAAAAACACTAATACTCATTTTTTTCAAAACCTGACGCGAGTGGAACGGTTAGCCTTTCAACAATTGAAAAACAATGATAAAATTGTGATAAGAAAGGCAGACAAAGGAGGAGCGATTGTATTACTCAATCGCGATTTCTACGTTGCAGAGTGTACTAGACAGTTAACTGATGTCACGTTCTATAAAAGAATTGACGAAGATCCCACACCGCGCCTAAAAGCACAAATCGAAGAAAAAACTAGAAAGGCTTTGGAAAGAGGATGGATTTGTCGTCAAGAATATGATTATTTGAATGCTAAAAAACCATCAATACCAAAATTTTACATCTTGCCAAAGATCCACAAATCTTTAACAAATCCGCCAGGCCGACCAATCGTCTCTGGGTCAGGGTCATTGTTAGAACCATTGTCGAAATTTGCAGACAAGTATTTAAAACCATTTGTGTCGGAGATGTATTCACATATACAGGATACCACTGAAGTGATTGTGTTAATTGAAGACTATCCCTTTGACAATAAGCATCAGATGTTAGTTAGCCTCGACATAGTATCTTTGTATACGTGTATTCCTCAGGATACCACGCTTGAAGTCCTAGAAGAGGTCCTCATGACTAAAAGAACAGAAGGTGATTGTCCTAATAGCTTCATCCTTTGGTGTGTCGCTATGGCTCTTAAAGAAAACTATTTTAGTTTCAACCAGCAACTTTACCAACAGATACATGGCACGGCAATGGGGTCATCTGTGGCGCCCTCCGCGGCAAACTTGTTTGTTGAATTTTTGCGAAAAAAGTATCGTCTACAACCCCTCCAATCCGTTTTTGAGTCATCTACGGATTTGGAGGCGTTTTATAGACGACATTTTGATCATCTGGGACGGTGACACAGTATCGTTTGACGAATTCAAGGTATGGCTGAATGAACAAAATCAATTTCTTAAATTTACAGCCACTACAAGTACTGTCGAAATTAATTTTTTGGACATCACTATATGGTTCGATACTACTAGTAACTCTTTGAAGGTTAAGCCTTATCATAAACCAACGGATCGTAATTCTTTGTTATTATTTAACAGCTGCCATCCTAGCCACATTAGAAACAACCTACCAGTTGGCCAATTTCTCCGTTTGAAAAGAAATAGTTCTAGTACAACTATTTTCGAAGAAGAAGAAGCAGCGAATTTAAGCTCAAAGTTATTATCAAGAGAGTATCCCCACAAGATTGTGAGGAAAGCTCATAAGCGAGCTAAGAATAACTACAGAGAAGCTCTTCTCGAATATCGGAATAAAGTGAAAAACACTGACCAAATGGTATTCGTAAGCACATTCAACACCCTTTCGAATAAGGTGAATGCCATTATTAGACGTAATTGGCACATTCTCGAGTCGGGTGATTGCCCTGTAGCTAGACCAATATGTGCATTTAAGAGAGGCCAGAACATTAAAGACATGGTAACTAGAAATGATATCTCAATACGTTCACCATAGCTAACACTTACGGAGTCCTGGGGGTTGCCTAAACCTATTGGACACACACCATGTGGGAATTGCAGCTGTTGTTCTAGCACCAAACGCACGAAAGAAGTTGATTTGGGCCTAAAGAAACTATGGCAGCAGAGACAGTTTACTAATTGTAATTCACAGATGGTGGTTTATGTAATCTGGTGCCCTTGCCACAAAATATACATTGGCATGACGGAAAGGAAAATAAAAACAAGGATTACAGAACATAAACGCTGTATTCGAAATAAAAACATGACAGCTCCCCTTGTGGGACATTTTGTAGCCATGGATCACACACCAGAATCCTTAACTTGGAGCGTCTTATTACAAGTGGATAATAAAGGAAATACAGCTGCAATTAAGAGAAATCTGTTTGAGAAAGAACAGAGACTAATTTACCTTTGTAATTCAGTTGAAATAGGTCTCAATGAGCAGATCGACTGGACCAATGTGTAAACCATATTTGATCAGTTAATCAATCACAATATTGAGGCTTTTTGATGTCAATTATGTTATTTTACTGAATAGAATACATTAGTTGACAAAAACCCAGTAGCTCCAGTCGTACTTTGCTGTGCGATTCAATTGCGTTTGTCAATGCAAAATCGTGAACCATTACATCGTTAGAACAAGAGTATGTTCAAAAGGTTTCATGTGGTTCAAGTGTGAGTACTGCCCCCCCATAACCAGGAATCCTGAGCGCTCCTAGGCGAGGTGGTTCGGACCCCAATATACAAGGTGGTCTGTTTAATTATGTAGTAGCTTTGTCCTTGTCAAAATGGCTGCCACCGTTTCGATTCACATCCTTACCTTTACCGCCGTCTTCAGTTTCTGTTGTTTTTCAAAGCACAGCTGCTGCAACATTTAGTCACGTCGCAGTAGTTAGCGAGGTCACGTTACTGTTGCAGTAGGCCATGCGAGTAGAGCTTGCCTAATGGGAATGCACGCGGAGAGAAGGCACAACAAAGTAAGTGCAGAGACGAACCTTATGAGCGCGTGTTGCCGTTATTTGATGTTGGTAATATCGTGTTTTTTAACCCATCCATCGGTGCCCTTCGCATACATGAATAGTAACGGTTGCTTCCCCTCGTGTACTTCTTAACAGACACAGCAAAGTGCTCTTGATAGTGATGAATGAGCACACGGCTGACATCGTGCCTGCTTTTTTGAAATCTTCGGCTGCATGAAGACTTCTAATTTTTGCCGCCATTGTGCTTACAAGACTCCGAGCCTGAGGTCAGTCAGTTATCTAGAGAACTAAACGAGTTTGTTATAATCAATTTTTAGAGTTGTAACAGTTTTCCATATGATCTTTTCAATAAATGAAGAGCTGCGATTTTGAATGGTTTTTAGAACACTGTCATACTATTAGCTCATGTGTTATATAGGGGCACATAGTGTTGATAACATGTGGGAATGGTTGGTAGTAAACAAAGTTGTCTCTGCCATATGCTTTAAGATTGAGTTAGTATTGGAACCTCATCGGTGACTTTTCGATGTGGTTGTTGGCATCCGATTTATGGAACGTATTTTGCTACATCACTGACAAGGCTTTGCATTCCCATTTTTTTGCAGAGGGTGGAAGCTCCTCATGCGAAGATTCTTCCTTTACCCCTGCTACTAATAACAAGTTGGCAGTGAGGTAAGCCTCTATAAATGAGATTTATTAAAAAAGGCCTATAAGTTATTGGCTATGAGAGTTTGTATTTGGTACACTCAACCGATTAATACAGTTGTCTCTTTCTGTTTCTTTTCCTCTCCCTCTCTTGTTTGTGTAGGCCGACACCACACTGTGTTAAGAGCCTTTCATCAAAGAGCTGCCCCCCGCTTGCTTGCATCAGGTTGCACTAACAATACTTAGAATTGGTTTAAGTGTGTGTAATTCCGATTGTTGTCTACAGTACATCCCCCCTGAAGAATTTCCTGTGAATTTTTTTCCCTTGAAGAAATATGGGAATGAAACAAGTCGGGTCTCTCTGGCTGTGAGATAACTGTCACGGTTTTAATTAGGCATCAAAAGCTACTGTCTACTTAGAAACAATAATAGGATCTTAATACTAATGTAATAGATCCACAATTAGACATCAGATTGGTATTTGTACTTAAGATGCTAATGTTAGATATTGTGTATTTTTTATGTGTTGTTTAGTATACAATTGGATGTGTGTGTGTTATATTATTAACAACCTTTAATGAGAAATATTGATTATTTCAACTGCTTTACTGTCTATAAAAAGTGCAGGTGTTCGTTTTTAAGTTTAACACAGAACCCCTTTAGTTCTATCTTTGGTGTTTTGTTTTCTTTTCTGATTTTTTTTATATACTTTTTTTATATTTTTTCACTTGAGGTTTGTTTTGTTGCTCCACATATATGGATTACTGTGGTCGAAATACTGGTTGGATATATATGAAAAAACGTTTTAATATGAAATGAATTTTGTAATAAAATATACATATATTTTTTCAACAACGCTTGTGAGTGTAGTCTGTTGCAACTGAGGAGGGCAGCTCGTTAGGTATCCAAACTATTGCTGTTGGATCCTTAAGGGCGAGGACTTGAGAGGAGCTAGGACCTTCTGTTTGTAATAATACAAGTTCAATTGGGCATTGTCCTAGGCCTCTTTTTACAAAAAAACCCAGTCCTTTGTAGTTCTTTGGAGCGTTACACATACACCACCATTTGGTTTACAATATAGCACCCCAAATGTGCCAGAGAAGTTGATTTCTGAAGAGTCTAGGTTAAAAGACTTGTATGATAACCTACAATCAGCCAGCAGTATAGATACCTCTCCAGAACTGGAATTTGGTAAACCAGATCCTACTGACAACGCTGACTCCTCATACAGACAACTAATGAGCAAGGTGGTTGAATCTTTAGGTTGGAGCTGGCCTACACCTTCTTTCGAGCAGGTTGACCTGACAGATATTTTGGATCAGGGTGTCCAAAGAGATCCAATTTTGCCTTTTCACATTGCCCTACAAAAAAGGGTCTCAACAAATTGGGAACCACCAGAGACTGCAGCTGCAGTAAATAAAAATGTTGCAAACAAATATAGGCCATCCAGCAGTGACCCAGAGTACTTAACAAAGCACCCAACACCAGAGAGTTAGGTGGTCCAAGCTGCTACATCAACCAAGCAATCAGCATAGCCTTCTATCCCTTCCGATACGGATGATAAGAGGGTGGATGCCTGGGCGAGCAGAAATATTTACTGCTGGAAGTATGGCTTTAAAATCAACTAACGCAACCTGTATGTTGTCAGCGTTTACGTTTACCCTGTGGGACTGCGTAGCTATGGCGGCTGACCACATCCCATGAAGGATGGTAAGGAGGCAATGTGTGAATGCCTCCAGTCAGGTCTGGATACTCCAGATAGCATCAGCAGATCTATGGCAACTAGCACCGTGTTTCACAGATTTGCATGGTGGAGGAAGTCTAGACTCCTCAATATGCCCTTTGGCGGCTCAAGGCTGTAGGGCAGCAAGGATGATGAAGGTATGGAAAAACTGTAGAACTCCAAGTGGCGGCTAAATCTCTTAGTGCCACCATTAGACAGCATCAACACTCCTACCCCGGTTCATCGTCTTGGAGGGGTAAGTCTTTTCGATTCTACTCCTCCGTTGGAAGAGGAAGAGGAAGAGGACAAGCCAGTCATATAGGTCACAGAGGATTCCCTCATGGTGGACGAGGGATACGTGCTAAGTCAGCCCAAGCAGCAGCAGTTTTACCCTCAGCTGCTGCTTCAAAGCCACTCTAATGCCTTAACCCACAAGACTACTGTGGGAGGCAGACATTCTCAGCATCTGAAAGAATTGCGGGGCATTACTTCATATGCTTGGGCAGTGGCAATTGTAGCCCAAGGTTACTGCCTTCCTTTTCTAAAAATGCAATACAAAGGGGGGGTTCCGACCACATATCAATTGGTTGACACTACTATCCTATTTGAGTGTCTACTGCGCTGTATCAGTTATTATGTATTCAAGCTTCAAAGGTAAGCTAAGTATCCCATAGTGGAATAGTTTACTCTGGATTTTGGTCCATGCTCATATCTTGAGGCAGCAATTTTATGCTAAGATAAGAAAACTGCTTTATTTAGCAGGTCCTGCCCTCCAACTGGGCATACATCTATCGTATTCATGTTTCATCAAGTGATCAGAGTATAGATAGCATAATACTTTTTACAGTACTAGATCACAAAACCATTGTCTGAATCAATGGTGTGTTGGTACTGTTTGTGTGGTAAATATTACATCATATTTGAACCATTTTGTGAAAAGCAAAGAACAAAGTGACAGTCTTTACACATAGAGATACAGTAGTGTACACAACACACACAGTAATTATATACATAATTCCTCATACTGATCCAACGCAGGAATATGCTTGTGAACTGTATCTAAAGGAAGGTTAACGCTAGTCTAATAGTTGTAAGCTAGCTTCAAAGCTGAGACTTTATAAAGTAGGCAGTTGTGGGGGGAGTTAAATATTCCCACAGAGGACCAAACCGTTGCTCTACGCCTAGGGTAGGAGTCCCCTTGGAACTTCTGGTGGATTGAAGAGCAAGGTCTATGCTTGATCCACAGGCGTTTCGGCTCCTTGGTGAAAAGCCTTCATATGGGCCTCTGGGGTTGTCTCTCTGGAGGAAAACAAAGAAGGGAAAGAGGTGGTTGAGATTGACCTGTGTCTCTAAAACTCAATGTGCAACATAAAAAAACTTTCTACTGCATGGCTAGAGGGCGAATGCAGGATAAGGGATACTTTTAAAAATGCATGACAAACCTTGCTGAATCTGGTTTGTACAACTGGAACTTGACAAAGACTGACCTGTTTAAAATCCTAGAGGAAGGGCTGAGGCTAGAGATGCCCTTCGGTCGTGATGGTAAAGCTGGGGGGCATGATGGTGCCGTTTCAAGGAAAATCAGTTGGGCCATCCTCTTGCATGGAAAAACTCCAATCTGGGTGGTGGAGATGGGCAAAAGAGCGTGTGCAGGTTACAATCATGCTGCTGATTGCCTATAAGCAAAATTTGAATATGGCTGAAAAGGCAGCATACTTTATGGGCTTGTAGAGTGGCTGGTGCCCTGTGCTTAGTGTGTTGATAGAGTGGTGGGAGGGCTCCTGCCGGCTGAGCGCGCCCTGTTCTCTGACGTGTTCCTGGGTCCAAGTAGTGGTTTCTACATGGAGAGGAAGAATGGGCAGAGAACAGGGTTAGCTTTCCAGACGTGGATTGCTAGTAGATCCAATTCTGTGTGTAACGGTAAGGCGCTCGTAAGTGGTGGCAGATTACCCCAGGAAAAAGACAGGAAACGCAGTGATGGCTGAGGTTGGAACCGGGACAGTGTTGCTGCAGCTCCGTCACTGTCGGTCCGTGTTCGGGAGTGAGCTGTACTATAGAACGAAGGGCGCATGCACAAGGGATCAGTGTTTCAACTCCCTCCTGCGCATGCGTCTTAGGATCGTTCGCGTATGGTTGATTTGGCAACATGATGTTGCTACTGTGGCATGATTGAACGTGTATACACAGAGGGGCAAAGCGCCAATGGGCATCAGAGGTGCCATGAGTCCAGAGTGTTCGGGACAGGCGCAAAGCATGTATCCCCTGGTGGGTTGGGCGGCTGGACTGGGACAAGAATAAGTCAAGGTGCAGAGAATGCGCCCAATGGGAGTTGACTGGCTGATCACGGTAATCATGAGAGCCTAATGTATGAGAATCGCATTCCTATATTGGAAAGCTACGGGCAGTCTGCTCCCTGTACAGATAGCTCAGAGGTTGGAGTTCATCATCTTGGAGAGGTAAGTCTTTTCGATTCTACTCCTCCGTTGGAAGAGGAAGAGGACAAGCCAGTCATATAGGTCACAGAAGATTCCCTCATGGTGGACGAGGGAGAGGTGCTAAGTCAGCCCAACCAGCAACAGTTTTACCCTAAGCTGCTGCTTCAAAACCACTCTAAGGCCTTAACCCACAAGACCACTGTGGAAGGCAGACATTCTCAGCATCTGAAAGAATTGCGGGGCATTACTTCATATGCTTGGGTAGTGGAAATCGTAGCCCAAGGTTACTGCCTCCCTTTTCTAAAAAGGCCTCAGGATCATCCACTGGGGAACAACTCTTTCAAAATTCCGGATACGCTCCTTGTGCAGGAAATGTTGACCCTGCTAGAGAAAGGTGCTATAGAACCGGTACATGTGGCGGAAAGGGACATGGGTTGGTACTCTCCATATTTTCTAATTACCAAAAAGGATGGAGGATTGAGACCCATCTTGGATTTAAGAAACTTGAACAAGTTGCTCAGGAAGGACAAGTTCAAGATGGCTACCCTTTCTCAGATCCTTCAGGCTTTCCAGCTTCAGGACTGGATGGTATCATTGGATCTTCAGATGCTTACTTTCATGTGCCTATCCATCACAAGCATAGAAACTACGTGAGGGTCGCGCTGACCTCCGCCCAAGGGTTTTCACCAAGTTAATGGCAGTGGTGGCAGCGAGTCTCAGGAGAGTGGGGATTCACGTCTACCCCTACCTGAACGATTGGCTGATCAGGGAACAAACACTAACTGGCCCTGTAACATCTCAGCGTAACCTGCCACTCTCTCCACAGACTGGGCTTCTCCCTCAGTTGCCAGAAGTCCCACGTGATACCATCTCAAAGTCCTGGATGCTTCCTCAGGAAAAGCCTCGCCACCCGAGGTGAGGGCTCAACACATTCTGCAGATGGTCACCAAATTCCAGAGTGCCCAGCGTCTTCCGGCCCTCGATTTCTTGAGGTTGCTCGGTTTCATGGCATTCTGCGTTTTCCTGGTGCCAGATTTTAGGGAGAATTCTCTGTTTAGGCTGAATTTCCTAACCTAGTGAGTCCCCCACCAGCTTTGCTGGATTTTTGGGGTTTATTTTTTTCTCCTGCCAAAAGTGAGACTCTTTTACCATCACTCTTGGACATGACTTGAGAGTGTTTCTGTGACTTGCTATGTGCTCATGGGCTATGGGGTATTTTTTCCCCATAGGCTATCATTGGTTTTTGAATGTGTGTTACACAGCACCCTCAGTGCAGTAACACAGGGGTGTCATAGTGACCCCCAAACATAGACTCCACACCCGGGGACTGACTACTGTCTCCCTGGGTCTGTAAAGTCACCATTGACTTTACTAGTCTTAATTTAGGAACTTAACCAGTACAAACCATCATACTGTGGAAGTACTGGTAGGGGCAATTAGATTGCCTCTGGGTCTGTTGTCGAGGGGGTACTGTCCCGTCCCCCCTCGCCGAGTTTCTGGCTGGTGGCAGTGGATACCACGGAAATATTCCACCGGAATATTTCACAATGGGATTTCCCATTGATTTTAATGCACCACTTTTTGGTGCAATGTTAAAGATACCGCTGGTTTATTTATTTAATATAAATTCACCGGTTGGGATTTTTTGCCAGAACTCGCCCCCAAAATGGCGTCTAGGTTCACTTCAGTAACCCTGAAACCGAGTCGAGCCTTTGTTCCACTTTTGGCGGGCTTCTGCACAGAAGCCCTCCAAAGTGGTGCCATTCTGTCTGGGTACCACAGGGGGTGTGGGAGGGGGTTTAGGCACCCTGGACTGAGTTGCCTTGCCAACTCATGTCGCACTCTGGTGTGATTGGCCCAAGTGGTGAGCCGCCCCGCTCACCACTTAGCATGTTTGAGTGACAGCTAGGCTGTATGAATGGGGGTTTGCTGCATAAAAGCAGGGTTTTTGGGACTGGTTCTTCAGAAGTCGCCACAGGACCTAAGAAGCCGAAGAGGGAGAAGCCGAGCCGACCTGCCAAGACGACACCACCGGTGGAGCCCTGCGGAACCGTCTCACCACTTTTCCCAACGACAGAGGAGATCTCCAGCCGGGAGAGTCTCCTTCCCTTGACTGGTGGGGACCACCAGTTTCTGCCTTCTTTTCGCCTCCCTGAAGCATCTCGTGGCTGCCTTGCCTGTGCCAAGCACCCCGGCAACCGGGATACCACTTTTTACCTCAACCGCGAAAGAGGGTAACATCCTTTTAACCGGAGAAATCCACGGCTGGTTTCTTCCCTGGTAGTGCAACGACCTTCAGCTTTCCTCCACGTCGAGACCTTCTCTTCCTCTGGACGACGCCGTGACTTGCACCCACTACCAGGAACAACTGCCACCGCTGGAGGATCCTTTCCATTTTAAAGGTACCGTGTTCCGCCCGGCTTCCCTTGCCACCGATTGTACGGGGTAGATTTAGCCCTCGGCTCTCGAACCTGGGTAAGCCTGGGACACCCTAACTAAGCTTTTCTAAACTTAGTAAAACCTTTCCTACTCACCTGTAAAGATTTGTGACATTGTGTGATCTTGGACATCTTTTCGCCTGGCTTTCCCTAGAGTGGGCCTGGCAACCGAACTTCCTTGCTCCGCAATAGACTGCCTTTCTAAACTTACTGTGAATCTCTGAAAAGTGTTTTACCTTGCTGTTTTCATTACTTCTGCCTTTTCCCTCCCTTTTTAACTAACTTTTTGGAGTGCCATCTAACGTTAAGCGCTCACCTCTGTTTGGAAATAAGTGGTGTTAACTTAGACTTGTCCAACAAACAACTAGGGATGTACATATAAGTAATAGTGACTGTGTTTTGACTTACTTAACTTTTCTGTGCTAGTGTAATTTATGAGTGTGTCTTTTAAATAAATAATTATATACTTTTACACCTAGCTCTGGTCAGTGTTTGCTTGTACTACTGTGCCTCTGTACCTATTATGTATGCTCTATATACTGCCTAACTCTTCTTGAGGGAAGTCTGACTGCTCAGCCACAGCTACCAGATACCTCTGGGTGGTACAGAATGCTACCAAGTGGGTTTACTGCCAAACACCTGTAGTCTTAAATCTTTTGCAGTGGTCCCAGAGGGAACTGCACAGGTTTCTGCCTAACACTGGTGTAGAGCGGTGGGATTTGTATTGAGTATACACTTTAGTGTACTTTTGAGATACCTTAGTGCAACTAACCACAAAGCTTAAGCACAAAAAGAAAAAGTCATGTTCTAATATGTCTGCTATGGAAAGTTATAGTCAAGAGTCCCTTGCTACAAAAATTGCTGATTGTTTAAGAGTTCTCTGTAAGCATAAGAATCTCATGACTAAAGGCAAGAAAATAGAGCTAATAGAAAGGTTGTTAGAAAACCAAAGTCTGGATGATGGTTTAGAGGAACCTACCACTCCAGCAAATGTAGAGAACAGCAATGATATTGATATTGAACAAAGTATTGATGATCTTGGGTCAGAACCAGAAGAGGAAGATGAAACTGCTGTAGATGTTCCCTCTAGGCATCTCTCTGCCTTACCAGCTGTACCTACTGGACCTTTGCCATGTCCCACATTTAGTCCTCAATACTATGAACTAGAGAAAATGAAACTGGAATTAGAGTACAAGAAACTTAATACTCAAACTGACAAAGAACTAAGGCTAAGAGAAATGGAGCTCAAGTATGAGCTAGAAATGAAGAAATTGTCTGTTGAGAATGCTTCTCTCTCTGGCTCCTCTAGAAGTTCCAGTCCTAAAAGACCCCGGATGCCTAAAGAATTGATTGGTATGTATGAGCCTAAGTTGGATGTGTTGGATTGGTTGTCTATGTTTGAGTATAATCATGGGCTCCAGAACCTCGCAGGTAATGAGTTACTCACCTCGTTGTTCTCTAGGCTCCACCCTGTTGCAACTGATGCAGTAATGGAGTTGGGGGAGGAGGATAGGAAAGAGTATGAATGTGTGAAACTAGCTTTGATAGCTAGGTTTGGGAAGACCCCTTCCCAGTATCTTAGGAGGTTTAGAAGCCTCAAAAAGCATGATGGTACCCCTTGGGCTACCTGGGTGTATGAAGGGTTGAAAAACTTAGAGGGATGGATTAAGGGTTACAAAGTGAACACTTATGAAGGAATGAGAAATCTTGTAATGATGGAGTCAATTTATGATGCCTGCTCTCCTGAACTCAGACAGCACTTGGCTGATTCACAGGAATTAGATCCTAGGAAGCTAGCTAAGGCTGCTGACTTGTGGGTTGCCAGCAGGGCTACTCACAAGGATTCTGGGGTAACTCAGAAGAAGGATGAGGGGAGACAGCCTAAGAAAGACTCCAAAGAGAATTCTAATAATTCATATCCCAAAGAGGGCCCCAAACCACAAAATAACCAGGGTAAGCCACATGGGAAACCCAGTCAGGCTAGTGTACCTTCTGGGCCTAAACCAGAAAGAGGTCAGAACCAGCCACCCTTTCAGAGGGCATTTGGACAATGCTATATCTGTCAGGGTACTGACCATATCAAAGGAGATCTCAGGTGCAAGGGTAAACCTGCAGGGATCAGCACATTCTCCTTAGCCTTCACTCCTGAGGGGGAAGTACAGATGTCTAGTGCTCACTTTGAACTCTTTGCTGAAGATCCCTTGGGACTTCAAGCAACTGTATCTATAGAGTCCATGGATCTGGTTAGCTCCCAGAATAGGGTAGTGTATAACTCCCTACCTGCAAACTCTAAAGTGTACTATGTGGACAGTGTTCTTGTCAATGGCCAGGATACTCCTGCCAGGAGAGACACTGGGGCCAGCAGAACAGTAGTGGATGAAAGCTTCTTTCAACCTGAGGATGTGGCCAAAGCACCCAAAGGTCCCACTAAGATGTCTGGAGGCCCTGTCCAAATGGTTCCTATTCTACCAGCCCTCATTCAGTGTAACAACATGACAGTGAGGATCCCTGTCAGTGTTCAGACTGAGGTACCTGGGAAAGTCCTGTTGTGGAATGACCTAAGAACTCTAGGAGTAGTGTCACATACCCCCAGGCCTCCCAGTATGGAGAAGCAGAACTTAACCAAATTGGCTAGAGAGGCTACCTTGAAGGACCCTTCTAAGCCTATGGGACCCTCTACTGAGAACCCCACAATAAGCACTGGTGTTAGTAAGTTGACCTGTAACCCAGGCACCTTTCAGGCTAGCACAGTAGGGAAAGGGGAGCCCCAACAAAGCTCCATCATTGTTCCCCAAGTTGCATAGTCTGTGACTCCCCCTGCTTCTGAGGAAGAGGAGGATAGACCAACTGGACCCCTACCTAGGCCTAGGAGAACTGGTAATTCTCAATGCTGGTGGAAAACCAGAAAAGAAGAGTCTAAGGCCAAAAACCTTCAGACTGTTGGACCTTCTACTGAAGACCCCAACGCAAAGCCTAGTATTGGGAGTAAAACTCCTAAAGTAGGTAAGGTTAGATCTAAGAGGAAGGGGAAGCAGGTACATTGCCTAACCCCAACCCCTCCAACCAAGAGGCCTAAGACCCAACCTGCTCCCTCAAGAGAGGTGGTGAGGAACCTTGGAGGCCCCTCTAGATCTCAGGGAATCCTTTTTAAGGACCCTTTGAAAAAGCCTAACACAGGTTCAGGAGTTGTACCAACTTCTGAGGGACTAGTCAAACAGTTCCCCTATAACATTAAAAAGACTGATGTTCCTCAAAGGGTTTGTAGGACTTATAGCTTACAAAGGAAAGCCTTTGGGTTACCCATTGAGCACAGGTCAGGGTGTCACCATCAAAATGCTGATGGACTCTCTAGGATGTATGTCATCGATTAGAGGTATGAGGTTCATCCAGGAGTGGATTAAATCCTCCTGTCCCTTAGTCTGGGGAGGCGAGTGTTAGGGAGAATTCTCTGTTTAGGCTGAATTTCCTAACCTAGTGAGTCCCCCAGCAGCTTTGCTGGATTTTTGGGGTTTATTTTTTTCTCCTGCCAAGAGTGAGACTCTTTTATCCTCACTCTTGGACATGACTTGAGAGTGTTTCTGTGACTTGCTATGTGCTTATGGGCTATGGGGTATTTTTTCCCCATAGGCTATCATTGGTTTTTGAATGTGTGTTACACAGCACCCTCAGTGCAGTAACACAGGGGTATCATAGTGACCCCCAAACATAGACTCCACACCCGGGGACTGACTACTGTCTCCCTGGGTCTGTAAAGTCACCATTGACTTTACTAGTCTTAACTTAGGAACTTAACCAGTACAAACCATCATACTGTGGAAGTACTGGTAGGGGCAATTAGATTGCCTCTGGGTCTGTTGTCGAGGTGGTACTGTCCCGTCCCCCCTCGCTGAGTTTCTGGCTGGTGGCAGTGGATACCACGGAAATATTCCACCGGAATATTTCACAATGGGATTTCCCATTGATTTTAATGCACCACTTTTTGGTGCAATGTTAAAGATACCGCCGGTTTATTTATTTAATATAAATTCACCGGTTGGGATTTTTTGCCAGAACTCGCCACCAAAATGGCGTCTACGTTCACTTCAGTAACCCTGAACCTGAGTCGAGCCTTTGTTCCACTTTTGGCGGGCTTCTGCACAGAAGCCCTCCAAAGTGGTGCCATTCTGTCTGGGTACCACAGGGGGTGTGGGAGGGGGTTTAGGCACCCTGGACTGAGTTGCCTTGCCAACTCATGTCGCACTCTGGTGTGATTGGCCCAAGTGGTGAGCCGCCCCGCTCACCACTTAGCATGTTTGAGTGACAGCTAGGCTGTATGAATGGGGGTTTGCTGCATAAAAGCAGGGTTTTTGGGACTGGTTCTTCAGAAGTCGCCACAGGACCTAAGAAGCCGAAGAGGGAGAAGCCGAGCCGACCTGCCAAGACGACACCACCGGTGGAGCCCTGCGGAACCGTCTCACCACTTTTCCCAACAACAGAGGAGATCTCCAGCCGGGAGAGTCTCCTTCCTTGACTGGTGGGGACAACCAGTTTCTGCCTTCTTTTCGCCTCCCTGAAACATCTCGTGGCCGCCTTGCCTGTGCCAAGCACCCCGGCAACCGGGATACCACTTTTTACCTCAACCGCGAAAGGGGGGTAACATCCTTTTAACCGGAAAAATCCACGGCTGGTTTCTTCCCTGGTAGTGCAACGACCTTCAGCTTCCCTCCACGTCGAGACCTTCTCTTCCTCTGGACGACGCCGCGACTTGCACCCACTACCAGGAACAACTGCCACCGCTGGAGGATCCTTTCCATTTTAAAGGTACTGTGTTCCGCTCGGCTTCCCTTGCCACCGATTGTACGGGGTAGATTTAGCCCTCGGCTCTCGAACCTGGGTAAGCCTGGGACACCCTAACTAAACTTTTCTAAACTTAGTAAAACCTTTCCTACTCACCTGTAAAGACTTGTGACATTGTGTGATCTTGGACATCTTTTCGCCTGGCTTTCCCTAGAGTGGGCCTGGCAACCGAACTTCCTTGCTCCGCAATAGACTGCCTTTCTAAACTTACTGTGAATCTCTGAAAAGTGTTTTACCTTGCTGTTTTCATAACTTCTGCCTTTTCCCTCCCTTTTTAACTAACTTTTTGGAGTGCCATCTAACGTTAAGCGCTCACCTCTGTTTGGAAATAAGTGGTGTTAACTTAGACTTGTCCAACAAACAACTAGGGATGTACATATAAGTAATAGTGACTGTGTTTTGACTTACTTAACTTTTCTGTGCTAGTGTAATTTATGAGTGTGTCTTTTAAATAAATAATTATATACTTTTACACCTAGCTCTGGTCAGTGTTTGCTTGTACTACTGTGCCTCTGTACCTACTATGTATGCTCTATATACTGCCTAACTCTTCTTGAGGGAAGTCTGACTGCTCAGCTACAGCTACCAGATACCTCTGGGTGGTGCAGACTGCTACCAAGTGAGTTTACTGCCAAACACCTGTAGTCCTAAATCTTTTGCAGTGGTCCCAGAGGGAACTGCACAGGTTTCTGCCTAACACCAGAGGCTCTCAGGACTCAATGGTCCCAATTTTCAGGCAGGTTATCAGACCACCTTCAAGTTCCGAGCAGAGTCGCACAGGCTCTTCTGTGGTGGGCTTGCAAGGACAACATTCTTTTTTAATCTTTTTGGCAGCCATGGCCGGAGATAACAGTAGTGACGGTTGCCTCACTCATGGGGTGGGTATCCCACGCCAACGATCTGACAATCGACAGTCGTTGGTTTCCATCGGAGTGCAATGGTTGCCTCACTCATGGGGTGGGTATCCCACGCCAACGAGCTGACAATCGACAGTCGTTGGTTTCCATCGGAGTGCAAACTACACATCAACCTTTTGGATCTGAGGGCTATCAGACTAGCACTGAAGGCCTTCCTGCCCTCTGTACGGGGAAAGAATGTCCCAATAATGACGGACAACACCGTGGCCATGCACTAGCTCCATAAGAATGGAGGCGTAGCGTCACTACCACTGTGCAGAGAAGCAATGCAGCTGTGGTTCTGGGCAATTCAAGAAGAAGAGGAGAACATGGCAGCGGACGCTCTGAGCAGGCAGAGCACAGTGTCCCACGAGTGGGAACTAGCTCAGGAAGTCCTTCAAGAGATCTTCACCCTGTGGGGAACCCCTCAAGTGGATCTGTTCGCGACCAGTGTCAGCTGGAAGTGTGAAGTGTTTTGCTCCAGGGAATTTCCTCCAAGAAGAGCTCTAGGGGACATGTCCGAAGAACAAGTTCCCCTGGTAACGTTCTTTCCACTGGATGTTCCTCCCACGTATTCCTCATCGCCCTCACAGCCTACCCCTCAGTAGAATTTCCCATGTTATTACAGCTTTCGCTCCTTCAGAGCCTACCTGTGTTCAACCGTGTAGTTCTACTTAAGAATTACCCGAAAAGGGGGCATGGCTTGGAGCCGTAACGGTCAGCATGGCTCCCTAGAAGCTCCCGCCACGCCATTGACCGTAGTTTCACTGGCAAACGCAAATGCAGAACTGCTCCGAGCGGCTCATCTGTGCTATGAAAATGCAGAGCACACACAGCTAGCGGCGGGCCCAGCAATTCACCCCATTCGCAAAATGGCAGAGAAGACGCGCTTTGTTCGTGTGTTGGAGGCAAATCCAAAATGGCAGACGCGCAAAGCCAGCATCGATTCCAGTGGGTAGAAACATTGTGAGCAAATCTGCAGGCGCCCATCGGCTTGGTGGAGCCCTGACAGGTGGTTGAAGAACTCCCGAGTCAGTGTACAGCAAGCAACACAGAGAGACTCGCACCAGAAGAGGCTTGAACAGGGCTGCCCTCCAATTGAAGCAGCGCGCAGCACTGTCGAGCAGCCCGGCCTGAGACCCGGCAGGCAGGAGGTTCGGATGGCCCTGAGGGACAGCTACCCGTGACGCTGCAGGCGGGTGGACCACCTCCCGGTGAGTCAGAGCCCTGCCCAGTTCCAACAGCTAGCCCAGGCATGTTCGCAGCACCCCAGGGCACACAGCGAGAGGTGCGGAGTGTGGAGGGGCTGTAAACCGCTTGGGGAGGGAGGAGGCTCTGGTTCCCAGGACAGCCTGTGCAGTGGGATGGGCTCCCCGTGGGCGGGAGCCGTTGCCCAACCAGCCATTGGCCACAACTTGCAGAAAGCCATCACAACAGCTTGGGGAGAGACCCTGTATGGGTGTCGACCAGGACAGCACTGCATAGAAGGCGTCAGGACTGGTGGAGTAAGCAAGGCATTTAGCCCCCACACCGGCACCCCTAGGCCAGACCACGCAGCACTGTAACCGCAGCTGGCCCTGTGTGGTGTGGGCCTGCCAGCTACGCAGCTCAGCCTGATCTGTGGCCTGGGGCTGCGCCTGGGTCACAGCCATCTGAAGTCCGGGGGAATCCCAGCGAGGTCGGACAAATGATACCTTTTAAGCATCTGCCCCAACTACGGTGCAGTGCCTATCGGGGGTTGAGTGAACTTTTTGGCATTGGGGGCCAGAAGCAACACAGGACACCCCAGCTTACTTGGAAAGCCTCAAGGTCACTCGCAAGTGCAGGTTGGGGCCTTCCCACCACAAAGCGCCCAGACAGCAAACTCCCTCACGAACGCCTAAATCCACCAAATCAGGCGGGGAGGCACACAGGCTGAAGGCAATCCCCCTGCTGCACGCACATATTGATTTAATTTCTTTTTTCATCAGTGAATCCACAAGTCACGGCAGACAATAACAGAATCGGTCTAGCAACCTTCTCTGGGAAACAATGGAAAAGAGTGGGGAAAAATACAAAACAGGCGGACATCTCAACATTGCTGGGTCAATCTCCCCCCGATAAAGCGAGAAGAGTTGAGCGCGCCAAGGCGTAGCCGGCTGAGGGAGGCGCGTCTTCAGGCTGCTCCTTGGCTGCCCAGGCAGTAACAAAATCAGACCTCCAGGACTTGTTAACAGCAATGATTATGAAGTACCAGAAGTGCACTGAAGAAGTGATGAAGAAAATCTCCACGCTGGATAAACGCATTGAGGAAGTAGAAAGCAGAACAGCGGAGCTAGAAAGCAACCTCTGGTAGCAAGCCTGTGAGATCGGAGAGGTGGCGAATAGACTCTCGGCACTCGAAGCACGATGCAAGGCCTTAGAACTTAAACAAGAAAATGCGGAGAACCGCTCCTGATGGAACAATATCCGGCTGTGGGGCATTCTCTAGTCGGTTACGGACGCTGAATTACCAGATTTCACGAAAGATTTATTCCACTTCATATTGGGTGCACTGCACCAGATACAGGCAGGCCCTCTCCGCTCCCACAGATGTACTATCAAGGGTGCACTTCTAGAAGGTGATAGAGGAAATAATGCAGGAGGCAAGGAATTCTAAGCATATCAAGTTCAGGGATGCATCTATACTGCTACACCAAGATTTGGTGAACACCACCCACCGAATGGCTGAGGGAACGGAAGGTTTCATACCGCTGGGGCTTCCCTACTTCACTGAACTTCACCTGGGAGGGCAAGCAATGGCAAGTGCACAATCCGAGAGAGGCGCAAAACTTCTTGAGCCCTGATGAGGAGAGTGAAGAAGGCGGGAAAGGTGGAGCCCACACCACGCACACCGAGAGTGCTGCCGCCGCTGGCTGGTCACAGGTGCAACGCAAGCGAAGGATCCGAGGCCCACCTACAAAAAATAAGAAGCCGGATAAGAACTGAACTGTGTTTTCTGACAGCTGGCATGTGCAAGGCGTATGGACTGCTGCCCACTTTGCATCTGACCTCTCCCCAAGAACTTGGGGCCTGCCCCGGGCGGGGTTTGAGGCCGTCGTGGTGGGACAGTGGGGCCTACCAGAGCCATACAAGATAAGTTTCAAGTTCCAAATCTCCATAATGTTTACGGAAGATCTCTCAAAGGGCTGGTTGGCACACAACACGATTACCACTGTTGCTCTAGTTTCATAAGTTTTCAAAAGGTACACAAGGGGCCCGTTAGCCCCCCATTAGGGTCGATGGCGAGCTGATGCCAAATACCCCTTTAGTTGAGGTCTGGACTCAACACCGCAAGTTGAGTGGGGGTTTAAGTGGGGGCGGGTTACAGGGGAGGGTTGGGCTACAAGTGGCTTCAAACACAATGGGGTTCAAACACAGCAAAACATCATTTACACTAAGGAACAGACGCTCAACACACCAAGGGAACTCACATGGCACAGGGCGGGGGAGGGACGCCAGCGGAGCAGAGAGCACAAGGGGCCCCATGACATCTGATGCGGGCAGGGAGCTGCAGTTCCTAACCTGGAACGTGCAGGGCCTCAGCTTCCCGGGGAAAAGGAAGTCTGTTGAGCGGAGACTGGCACAACTATCCATGAATGTGGTCTATCTGTAGGAGACCCATCTCCTGGAGGCGCATGGGCAGCACATCCGCTTCAACACATTTAAAAAGCGTTACTTCGCGACATCAGGTGAGAAAAAGAGAGGGGTTGCCATTCTCCTGAGCAAAAATGCCCCCTTAACGCAAGTCACTGTGCAGAGGGACCCTATGGGTAGATTTTTGATGGTTAAGGGGCATCCCATCGAGCAGCCTTCATCTCCATTTACTGCCCGAACAGCGCACAAGAGCGGTTCCTTCTCGACCTAATACCAACTATTTTGGCATTCACTGAGGGGCACCTCGTGATTGGGGGGGATTTCAACGCTGTCCCAGATCTGCAAACTGACACCCTTCCCCCAACTAGAGAGGATTTCCCCCGGGCCCTTAGTATAGCAGAAATTCTGAGGGAATCTGGTACAGTGGACTTTTGAAGGCTGCATAATATGGGTACCCAAGACTATACTCGCTACTCACATGCAGACAAGGGTTTTTCCAGGATCGACCTCCTCCTGATGCCCAGCGCCCTCTTCCCATGTCTAGAAGTGGTACAAATCCTACCAGGAGCTCTGTCAGACCACGCTCCAGTCCTGGCTACCCTGCAGACTCACGACTTTCCCCCCCTCCCCCTCCTGCACTGGAAGCTTCAGGATCCTGTCCTGTTGGATCCCTCCATCAGAAGGGAGGTGGCTGATGCCCTCGCTCATGATTTCAGGGAGAATGATAAAGGAGACTGCTCTCCTCCCACATGTGGTATGCCATAAAGCCAGTGGTACGAGGGTCGCTGATTAGTGCGGCAGCAGCAGTTAGACGAATGGGTCAACTTCAACAACTCATATTAGAAAAGCGAGTGGAGGAACTAGAAAAGACCCTTAAAAACACCATTCCGTCAAGGGGGGCAGGGACCTTAGAAAAGCCAAAACTGCACTTGAAATCCACCTAGCAGACAAATCAGCAAAGGCGCTAGTATACACAAAACAATTCTATTACGTCAATGGCAATGAGGTGAACCGGCTGCTAGCCTATAAATTGAAAAAAAGTACACACAAGGAATAATATCACAAAACTGAGGTGGGCGGATGGGGCGCTTAGGTTCACAGAGGAAGAGAAAATTGAAGTTTTGCTCGATCACCTCAGAGAAATAATGTCGGGGCCCTCCACGAACCCAGAGGCCCAAACACACTACCTGAGTTCCATTCAAAGCGCTCCTCCTCGCATTCAGTTGGAGTCCCTGGAACTCCCAATAACGATAGAAGAAACCATGGAGGCTATAAAACCATTGAAGAATGCTGCTCCGGGACTCGAAAGGCTCACGGTACGGTTTTTTAAGACATTTGCACATATCTTGGCCCTGCAGCACTCCACGCTGTTGAACTCCTTCCTCACATCGGGAAGTATCACCCCATCCATGGAAGAGACCCTAACAGTACAGGTAATGAGTAGGCTGATTGTGAAGCAGCAGTGATTGGAGAGTAGTGAAGGTTAGAACGATGAGGACAGAAGCAAACAAGAACACAGCTGTTGACTACCTGGCAATTTCATGTTGTTTTGTATTTTTTTTTGTATTGTACGAATATTAGCCTGTCGCGTTAAAAAACGCCTGGAAACCCTAGTTGGAATCTGTGAGAGCAAAGAAAATGGAGAACAGGCATCTCTTTGTATCTGTGATGGGAGGGTTGGGAATTGCAACTATCTTGGATATGGGAACTAGCCTTGACCGGAGGTGGGGGGTAAGACTTGTAAAATAATGCGTTTCAGAGGTATCACAAAGTGACTGCTGGGGAAATATAGTACGCTGTACAAATGTGTTTAGTCATTCACTCAGCTTCTGGAAAAATGGATAAGGAAATCTATGCACAAACATAGAGCATTGGTCTCTTATTGCTTATAAGCCATTTCAGGGAGTAGTGCACCACAAAAGTGGCTTCAGGGAGACCTGCACAAGCTCACTCGCATGCAAATAATTCTCTGCATACAAAAAAGCCTTCAGTAGAGGTTGCACTTATTCGGAATTGTGAGTTTCAGTGCACAAAATACTGCATGGCGGTTACTATTTATTTTCGATTCCAGGTTCTGGTAAATATATTCATTGTAAACAAACATTTTCTTTTTCCCAGGAATGTTGATAAGATGTTGAGCAATTGTGCATCAAGTTTGGTAGTGTGAACTAAACCCAGATAGCCTCCACATAGAATCTCCTAGAGTCAGAGTGGTTGGGTTATAAAAATTGATTTCTTTCTTGCATTTCCTGAGGGAATGTGCAAGTACACTACCTTTCCATGGAATGCTTTGATAATAACACATTCTTGCTTTTTAACAACCTTGCAGGAGATGAGCTCACCATGTCCCACCAGGACAGCCCAGAGGACATGAGAAACCCTGCTGCGAGAGAGAGTCATGTGGATGAATTGGAAGGTGAGCAGTCCGTGTCCAGCGACACCATGGCTGCCGAAGATGGTGACACTGAGCCTGCAAGTACTACCCGAAAAAGACCTGAATCCAAACCTGCCGGTGAAGCCCTTCCAATAGAGGATATGTCAAAAGCTTCAGAAAAGGCAGGTTGCAGTGCTGAATTTGTGATTGGAGAGTACTGCCACCCCCTTCCCAAATCCCTGCCCAATCGCTTGGTATGATCCAGATTCCCCACCTATGTGAGCCGTGTTCAGCTGCGTTTTTGTCACTAAAAGATGAGAATAAAACACTTCCTTTGTAATTTGTTACTCTTCAAATAGCCCGAAATAGAGTAGGAAAGTGCAGTATTTTTAAATTTGAGAAGCAGAGCGAAAGTCCGATCTGCATGTTGCTGTAAATATCAAACAGACCTGATAGTGCAAACTCTGAAGTACTTGCAGATGGAGGCGTAACGTCATCTGTCTCTGATCTCTTGGGTTTTCAAGCGCTCCTCATGCTAGAGTCTCCATGCTTACTAAGTAGTGATTGACTTACCTCCTGCACAATGAATTTGCCACTTCACGCTCTAGTGTATACTGAGTGATCTGAAGGTCCCCTACCTATCTCATGTGGAGACTTGGAGATCTCGCACATAAAGAACTTTCAGTGGAGGCTACTTTATCTCTTCGTTTCTAAGGATATATTTAGGCTGAGCAAACCTATTATCTCTGATCTCCATCTGGTAGCGTCTCATCGACTTTAGAGTCCTTGATCTGTTTACAGTGGAGGCAGAATGATTTTACAGCTTTTGAGGATTTCCCTTCAGTGAATCCAAGGACCCCTTGAGACCCCAATATTTGTCCAGAAGAGAACTAGTGATTCCGTCACTCAGACCCCTCTCCTGTAGTAGACTGAGTAACCATTTAGTCTCTGATCTCCCACCAATGAAAAGAGGAGTGAATTTACAGGTTATGAAGGACTCCTTATGGCTGTGGGTGATCTTGGTTCAAGCTCCTGGTGTACACACTAAAAGATGTTGATGCTTGCTTTTCTTCTAGGAATCCACTTCCTCAACCTCTCCAACTGGATGGGGCTACTTTGGGAGCTGGGGGAAAACGATACTGTCCTCTGCAACAGCAACGGTGGCAACAGTAGGTAAGATTTAGCAACGTTTATAGTAAGCGCTCAACATGTTCGTAGACTGATGTTGGAATGTGCACAGAGAGAACATTGTGCAATTGGATCATATTTCTATTGTACCATGAAGCCAGATATGAATCCTCACCCTAGGTATTTACAAAAAGACAGTTATTTTAAGTAACATATAAAACAAGCTACACAGTTAAGCTATGCATCATATTGCAGATAAAATACAGACCCTCAATGCACCTAGGTGAGATGTGGGGCATGCAGATATCTCAGTTTAGAATCTAGTCATGACAACATGCACCTGGTAGCTCAATGCCAACTGTCACGGGTGCCTGATATGCAAAACCCAGTACATCACATTCTTAGCTGCTCCAAAATACTGGCACTCGGGTGAGAATTCGAAAAGTGTAGAGTGCGTTAAAACTGTTATGTGCTAACCATATCTTACTTCCGTGACAGTTCTTATGGGAAGATAGGTGGCTTTGTGGCAGGATCCTTTAGTCTGTGTTCTCCCCCTTCCTTTGCTCAATCTGGAATGTGCAGTGCAGAAGGTAAGATGTCAAGGCCTTCCCATGTGCCTATTCTTTATATGAGCAGGCCCCTTGCAGTCCCACTACTTTGTGTGATCCTGTCAAAGGGGACATATGACCACTAAGAGCCCAACATAACGCCTTTAGACCTGAAAGAACAGATACCCTGGTGTTTGTCAAGATATAGTGGGTTACTACCCCATCCCACAGCATCTGATGCAGAGAAGGCTGCCACCGTGCTGGGTTGTAAAGTGTCACTTTAGAACTTGAGTTGGGACTGCACAGCATCTTCCCGTGGTACACACAGTTCATGCACCCATATTGACTCCTACTTTGCCTCAGGGGTGTTGCTAGGTCTGGGGCTACCTTCATGCCCGGACTGTCTGGACTCGGGGCTTGCTAGCCTTTTGGTTGTAGCCCCTGAGTTTCTATCAATGTCTAAAACCAAAAGACCCAGGGGGATATAGCCCCCTCAGACCCACCACCTAGCAACGCCTCTGCTTTGGCTCCTTTTATTCTTCGGTTTACTAGCTGTTCTGCTAGACATATACATTTGGTGAAATACCTCAGACTCCGGGGTCCTGCCCTTTTAAGGGAAGCCCGGGCCTATTCATTTAATTGATTTCTTCACTTTATTCAATGCTGAAGTCACTGAACGTGTGTCATCGACTGCACTACCGACTGACTACAGTGCTGGACGCATAGCATGAGCCCATATTTGTCTATTATCTATTTCTGTGGCATACACTTATGACTGTAGTGGTACGGGATGCGGCAGCCAGGTTAAGGCGGCGGGTGCTGGCAGCCCGCAAGAGGAGCATAGGGGGAATGCGGCATCAACACTGTGGGCTATGGCTGGGAAGAGGACCCACCATCCCTTTGTCAGATGTGTGAGAGAGAGGTAAGGAAATGTGGATGACTATCCACATTTACCGAGATAGAAAGGAACTGTAGCCTTAGCAGGAATGTGCACTTCACCAGGAGGGATGGGGGAGAAAGAGGTGACAATGGTGGGGAGACTGAATTGGGCACTGAGAATCAGACAACAATGCAGATTCAACAGGTCTTCTGGCAGTTGTATCTCACAGAACATCTTCACTGAACAGGATTCGTAGGAGACACTTGGAACCTAACTGAGATTTTGTGAAATCTGGTATTTCGTCCCTCCAAAAATACCTGTCTAAACATTCAGACTATCCTTTTGCCCTCCAAAAGTATGTTTAGTGCCCGCCAAAAGTAGAAGATGCCTGTCCTCTTTAAATCCTTCATTGGTCATTATACACTGGCACCTCCACTAAATCCTGAGGAAGAGCTGCTCAAAATCAAAACCGATATTGTGCTAGTACTTTGCCCATTTGATCTTGCCCCTTGCCCTCCAGAGACCATTCTCACTACTCATGGTCAGGTGATATTCCCAGAGAGATCGGATCTTGCATACATGGTACAGTGGTAGCTCAGTGCACCTTGGACCAATATCTTATCTGAGAGCAAAATAGATCAGGATACTTAGACAGCCTGGAAACATGCTTGTCATAATCACTGAAGTCATGCTGGTCTGGGACTTTTTGCACTCGTAGAGCCCGCCTTACTGAAGCAGGTGCAGTTTGTAAATCACCTGGCTGCTTCTCCTCAGGACTTTGTTTAGCCCAATCTGAGATCCTACGTAGCCATTGCCCAACATGCTCACATTTGATATGAGAGCCCTGATCGGCAATGAAACACTGAATGTCCAAGGCATTGTCTTGGCTGCCCTCATTTTCGACAAGAAGTTTGTGTTAAGGTATGGTTTGCTGTCGAGCGTCCCTTTTGATTTTACCACTAGCCTCAGCAACGGGCATCTAAGCTGTTTCACACTTTGCAGCTGGAATCTATGGACTCTTTAACTCGCCCATTCATGCTGGTCCCAGTTGTCTAGAAAACAGGATGTACTTCTGCAACCCTGGCCTGTACCAGTTCAGTCCAGAGACCCATTTCACACTCATTTTCTCCTTGCTGGTGCATTGGAGTTCTTGGATTCAGAGTGGCAGGTTTTTCATCTTTTGTCTTGTATCATTTCCAAGCACGACTTTGCATGTAGCAACTATTCTGGATATTCTTGCAGCTGCTAAGCGTACAAAAACCTTAGTCATCTTTTGGTAGTCGGAGCCTCCTTCACAGCAATGGGTAGTTTCTATAGTGTCAGAGGGCGCTTGCCGAAGGGCACACTCTCCAAGGCCGCTCTCTCTGTCTCAACCCTCCTCCTCCAGGCTATAAGGGGGTCCCCCCACCACAGTCCATATCCTGCTCTGTAGCCCCCGTCTGGAAACCTTCCACCACTCCCATCCTGCCCCCACTCCAGTGATATCTACTTGTTTTCTGCCTGCCTGCTGCTGCGTGTCTCTACATTTCGCCGAGGGATGCACATTGCGCTATTGTGTCTCTTTTTTTTTCTGGTGCTTTTATTAACATCGTGCTACTCGCTAGTGGACTGCAAACCGCAATTGCTTCTAATCCCCCTCCCCGCGTCTGTCTGTGTGTGTCTCTCTCGCTCTCTCTCTCTCCCCTCACCACAACCATCAGTGCCATGGTTTTACTCTACTCTTCCCCCTCCAACTGATTTCTCCATTTTCCTTAGCCTCCATTTCCTGGTCTTCCCCCTCTCCCCGTCTCTCTCACCACACACCATCCCCTGCTCTTACCGCTCTCTCTCCCGTCTCTGCCAGCCAACTCCCTTCTTATCTATCCCTCCCCCAAAACTCCCTGCACCCAACAGTACTACTGCCTGTACTCTCCTCTACCCTACCCTACTCTCTCTCAAAAAACTCCCTTGAGTCTGCCTTCCACTCATTGACATATCGCACTCTCAGATCCAAGACCTACCTTTATGTAGCGCCTGTTTCACGGCCTAATTCAGGGACAGTTCCCATGGATAACCCCTTTCTCGTCCCCCCTGCTGCTGCACTTGCTAAACAAAGTCATTGTTAACAGGAAATGGGTTACATCCTGAGTTCTTAGATCACTAAGGAACACAGAAACCAGAGTGAATTGTATAGGGCTCACAAGGAGGACCCGTCTATATTTTTTAGACAACACTTTTACTTTTACCTATGATTCCCTTTCAGTTTCCCTAGGATTTCCCTGGCGTGAGTTCCAACTAAATGGAGACCTGCTACATCAATTCACCCTTCCTTGGAGGACTCTCAGGGTCCCTGGGGGTGAGTCAGATGCAACAGATCCTTTGCCTACTCTCACGTACCACCCACACAGAGTGTGAGGACAGATGATGGCATCTCTGGGTGGTTCCATCACACTAGGTGGCCTCATGCAGACCCCCACACTCTCCCGTACCGCATTCCAGGCTACCTCCCCTCTTCCCTCTGTCTTAATTAATGGTCATCTATATATATATATATATAAACGTATATATAAACTTCCTACCCCTACTTAACTTTTCAATCTACTTAACATACCCCCTAATACTTACCTGCAACTCTACACCTTACTTAACCCGTAATTAAATAAATATACACAGATCACTATACATACATACATACATATTTACATTGACATGCTACATATAAACATGATGTCACAATGGGTCTGTCATTGGTGGTGCTGGCACACTTCTGGCTGGCCATTGAGCTAATGGACGAGCTGGCGGTTGCAGGCTGGCCTCTAATGCTGAGTGCAGGCTGGATCGTAGTGCTGGGACTGGCTGTTGCTGAGGCTTTATGACTGTGATGGCTGGTTGCTGGTTTGGGCCTGGCCCCACTGTTCATTTTTCTGTCCACACGGAGTCACCCACGTCACTGCGCTGCCCGCGCTCTTTATAAATATCCTGTGAGGCCGACCAGTGCTCGGCGCCACTCCCGAAGCATTATTTACATTATGGTAGCCTCCACTGTCACCACACGGCCATTTTTGAATCCTGCAGTGTCCCTGGTGGCATGGAGATGCTGCTGTGATCACTGCTGGTCCTTTGGCAATGTTATGGTCAGTCGGCCAGCGACGCCGCCTTGTATCACCGCCGTAGTCTTCTTCTGGCCTGCACACTCAGCAATGTGTTGTTCGACGCAGGGAGCGGGTCGCAGTCTTCACCCGGGCTATTCTTTGTTGGCCCAGGAAGTACCTGTCACGCTGCCTGGGCCCTGGACACCGATGGACCGATATCTGCCACAGCCCTGGGGTGGCCGAGCCACTCATTGCATCAGCAGCTCAGCCCTCTGGTTCAGTCTCCTGGTGGGGTGGCTTGATGGAGTAAGGAGGCTGACAAGATGGTATCATTTTGGCTATAGACCTTTTATTTAAAGTTGAAGGAATAACCTACCTCTCCCTAGTTCAAAAGGGGTTTTCCCTACCTCAGCACAGGATAACTTGGGTGCTCGTCAAGATGTAAATCAAAAGAAAACCTAAATACAGTCCTCTATCCCTACCAGTAACAAATAAACCAAGAAGAAAAGGGTTCAATTAACTCCTAATCTAACCCAACAGGCGAATAGCCCCCTTCTCCTGGTGAAACAATCCAATCTGGTGTTGACTTACAATAGTCTCTTGCAACAGGGTCTGATTTACCAAATATGATTAGACCAGGAGAATGACTCCCATCTCCTGGTCTATTGGTAAGAGGTATGGACACTGTTTCTCTATAGTCCTTTAGACAAGTCTTTTAAACGTCTCTTTAATTCCTCCCAAGGGTTTGTGAATAACAGAGTTAAGACTTTATCAGATTTTCTTATTATTTCTGGAGCTTTGTCAGGACTTTTTATGTCTTGACTATGATGATTCTTGGTTCTTTTGGTATCTTTCACAAATGCTGACTTTCTCATTGTGACGAGAGGACTCACTCCTGAAGCACGCTTCAGATTCGTCGTTTCTTGTGTCACCACTGGGGCGAGGGAGATTTCTCCAGAGCAATACTTGGCTCTTGGTTTTCTAAGTGTCTCTACGGTGATGAAGGGAGATTGCTCCCAAGGAACATTTGACTCTTTGTGCTCCCTGGACCCCACCGGTTTTCCTGCATTCTCCCCTTATCTGCATCTTCCCAGTGTCCCAGGTTGCTGTTACTTCTACACGGGTTCACCGCGTTTTCCTGCTTTCCTCATCTCTGGTCTGTGTGGGTCTGCAGAGTTGTTGCAGCGGTCTCTGTGTTTTTAGGGACCCACAGTCCACCTTGGAGAGGCCATGCCACCGCCTGGATTCTTCCTGCTTCTGCTGCGAGTCGGGTTCCCTCTGGTTCACGTAATTCCTTTCTGCCTCCCCTTTGGAGACCGTCTGTCTCTCGATACTTCGGGCAGCACAGGTTTGAATTTCCCACGCCCTGCAGGACAGACACCAGCTTCCCTCGCTGCTCCTCTTGCTCCTGAACACTTCTAGTACTTTCTCTGTCTTTACTGTATACGGCTGGGCCCACCCCAGCGTAGCGTAAATGTTTGTTATGCAAGCCTTTGAAGTTATCTTCATGCCTTCTAGTGGCCACCTAGTCTATGTATGTTTTTTGGTTCTTTTTTGCTTCAGACCTGTCTCGTTTTGCAGATACAGTAGAAGCTTCAGGTTGGGAAGGAGTCGTTGTCAATAGGCCCATGGCTTCTGGGAACAAGGGTTTAGAGAGCTCTTTCATGGGATGGGAGTCCTTTCCCCATGAGGGCAGTCTCTCTCTATGAGGTCCTCCCGCTTTGAACCAACCATAGGGGGACTATTGGGTTGTGGCCTCACCTCCCTAGCATCATAGGGAAAGGACATTTTCAGGATTTAGGTCCAGGGGGCCGCTTGCGCCAAACCCCCCCCCCCCCCTTCCCCTCAACTAAGTCTTTTGCTTCTCCTCCATTCTTTCTCTCAGGTCCAACTGTCCTCTTCTAACTGGTTTTTCATTTTAAATCCTCTTTGCATTCTTTTCTTCTCTGCCCATTCTTGGGCAGTGGAAGTTCTCTTCCATTGTTCTTTTCTTTTTTCTTTTCTTTTAAATATTCCAGCCCCATGGTGTGCTGAATTGTTTAGTCCAGACATACAGACATTCAAAAAATAAATAAGCACACACTACACATTCATTAAAATACTTTAATTACCCTGGTGTCTGCGTCTTTATTCCTAAGGTCCCTTAGGGGACAAGCATGTAGCCCCTATTAGCTGTGAACAGGAGATGAGCTACACCCTGGACATTTACTCCCTCAAAGCACTCCAAAAGTCTCCTCCAACTCCTTCTTCGCCTGCCACACCTTCCTCACTGGTCTCATGGTCCTCCTCCTCCTCCTCCTCCACCCTCACCTGTTCACCTTTCAATCTCGACTGACACTGATGCTAAGTCAGCTCCTCGGCTGGGCCAATCTCTATCTGTGTGAGTGATATCCTTTTGGGACAGCACTTCCCCTGGAAGTCTTTAAAAAGACCTCTAGCTCCACCCCCCTTTCCAGTCTCCCCATTTTCTTGCAGCCCGCAATGTGTCAGGAGGGTCATTTGCTGAGGCCACCAGGGGTGCGCCGATGACCGCAGCAGCGGCGTAGAACTCCCGTCTTAGCCCCGGCTAAAGTGGACTGAGCCCCCACTCGGCAGCCCCTCCATCTGACAAACGTTACCCCCAAGCAGACAACTACTAGGGGGAACCTGCGGGTGAAAGAGGAGGATTTTGCCCTGCCCTTGTGGAGATACAGCGAATAACGCTGTCTCTGAAGGTGAAAGCTCTGTGCCCCGAGGCCAGGACAGGCGGAGAAGGGCACATGCAGAGGCACAGCCCAGCAAAAGAGGAACACAGGTGGCGAACAGCCGAGGAAGGTAACTTACTGGTCCACGGAGGAGATGTGGGCTCGGTGCAGCCCTTCACCCGACCTCCCCATCTGCCAGCTGGGCGGCCGGCGTGCGTGTGAGAGACGGGCTGCCTGGGGGAGGGGCACCATACGTTTTGTGTGGCGGCCGCATGAGGACTGGCTCCGCGCTGAGGGAGGCAGCAGCGAAGGAACAGAAAGGAGGTGAGGAGGCCCTCTGTATTGCTCGCCAAGAGTGCACGGACAGTCATTTAACACCAGTGCAGTTGCAGAGCCAATACTTTGAAAGCAGGTAGATGACGCAATGACTTACAACCACACGCACACTTAGAGAGTAAGCAGCACTTACACGGCTATTTATTCATTATTAAACATACATAAGTAGTAAGTGAAATAACAGGAATAAATCACAGAAAAGACAGTAGGTTAGCAAGAATACATCACCATGGGCGTAACTGAATCCCTCATCTTGCCAGAAGGGGCTGGAAGACCCCGGTAACAGCCAGGCCGAGGGCACAACAGCCCACAGGTATGTCGGAACAAGGCGTGCCCCCTCCGACTGAGGTCTTTGTGCTTATCCCGTCTGACCGTTGCAGGGTTCCGCATATATGCACTCCTCAAAAAGGGGTGGCAATTTCTCGAGCCTTCTAGAAATAGCGCTTGCGCATTGATGAGTGACCGTTGGTTGCCAGCTGGGTCAACCGACAGTAAGCCCTAGGAGCAAAGCGCTTCCCTCTCCTAAAAACGCCACAGAAAACAGTTCTATAACTCATCTCGAAACCTTGGCGCAGGCATAGCAAACCACAACAAACCTTATTATCAGGTACCAGCCGGCACCTGCGGATCTTAGCTTTCCCAGTGCCGTGTCCTTGGCTGAGAAGGCCTGCGTTCAAGGCCCAGCAGTGAATAACGTTGAAAACATGTTTTTTCGCAAAGCAAGTACAGCTTTCCACTCGGGCATGGATAAATATCTATTATGGCTCTGAGTGCCCCCCGAATGCACTGCGCACCAGCGCCATGTTTTAGCTCGAGCATCACAATCCACCCTTGGATATTTACTTTCCATAGCCCAGTGGTAGAGGAGCCGGTCTTTGAAACCGATGAAATATTAAAACTAAGTTGGGGATGGATTGAATACAACAACAACCAACTATTATGATAGCTAATATAATACAAATGCAAGCAAAAGCGTAACGCAGTGCACCCCCAATATCAGGAATCCATGAAAATAACCAATCCCACCAATTCCCAGTATGATCTTGGGACACTTGGGAAATGAGGTCCCTCAAACCTCGAATATGACTTTCAATGGATCGTGAATGGACACTTAGATTGAAACAACACATACCTTCAACTGCGTTACAACCTAAATTATGCTTCAGCAATAGATAATCAATGGCAGCCCTGTTTTGCAAAGTTGCTTTTCTTATAACTTTGCTATCAAGGAGTAACTCTTCTAATGCTTGAGAAGTATGATTGAGTCCTTTTACTACTAGACATGCTAATTTGATCAAAGATTTGTAACCCCCAGCAGCTAAACCCCAAACTCCCACTAATGAAAGGGTTAATGCTAAAACCTCAGCCTTTGATAGCAAATGCACATGTGAATCACAATCGGGGGGATAGACCGGGTGTAAAGGGAACATCATTAGTCCTAATCGTGTTAAGGCACATGAACCTCCGGAAATGTTAGCTGGAATGTAAGTGTATGTGATGTTGCCACATGAAAAGAGCCATCTGGTTGGAAGTTTTACATGTTTCAGATGACTGGCAGCTATCACTGTATGATTGCAAGACATAGTATTATTCACACTGGTACATGTACTTGGAACTCGTGAAACTCGTGAACACAATCGTCTCTCGAACACAGTTTGATTTTTCTGTTTGGTTAAAATGAGCTGTTGGCATTTGCCAATTTCTTTCGCATTGCAGGTCATAAAGTATCACTCATCGCCTTGAGTTACATTGTAGGTTATAATACGTGTCAAGTTTCTCCATTTGCGATCCGTTTCCCGACAAAACCTGCAGTACTCATAGACGGAAAAGGATTGCCTGATATCGGAATCTTGAACCAAAGAATCATTGTGCATGACGCCGAAAATGTGCTTTAGAACCGGAACTGGCGTTGGCACTGCTACTAAGCAAGTAGTCAGCAAAGCTTCCGCATTGGGCACGTCAGTAAGGCAAAAGTGAGTAATGTTGAGCACCTGTGGTGCTAGATATGTCCACATATTCTCCGTTTGGATGATCATTGGGGAATATTTTAGCCGTCCTAAAGACGCCTCTTGCATAGCTGGTATCAATGTTGTTTTCACTTGCACCTGTCGTGTTTGCCGCATTCCACGAATCCATGTCTTCGGTCTGGCTAGCTTTTCGGCATCGGCATAGGGCTGCTTTTGGACATCGTTGCTCATCATCATCGGTTTCCCATGGATTGCTGGCACAGATGTGACATTTTTTCTTTGGTAGCAGCATGCCGTTTGACTCTCCCGAACTGAGTCCATTTAGTCCCACAATTACACCAGCCAGGCACAGGGTCTACAAGGCAAACCCAGAAAAGAGATGTCAGTGTTGAAAATCACTCTCTTAGGTAACATTTGTCTGCGGGCACATACTGCCATTCCTTTCTACCAGGCTCCATCACTAAGACTACTTGGTCTTTTGCCTGATGCAATAACCTCTGCGGGCACTGGTGGGCCACTTGGCCTTTCAACCCACACCTTCGCACCCGGTACCATACTGTCTGAAGAGCCAAAACCACGATCCCCACGGGTAGTTAACACTGTAGGAGGCTCCACCCTTTTTAATCCTGGACAACTTAACAGGGATAATAATTAACTGGGCCTCCCGATCGCCCTTGTGGATCGGTAGCAACTGGTCCCCACTATTCATCAAGATGACTTTGATCTCGCCTTGGTAATCGGCATCAATGACCCCTCCCAACTCTTGAACTCCCTTCAATGCTAGGCCAGATCTAGGGGCAATCCATCCCATATGCTCTGGAGGAATTTGTACTCCAATCCCTGTTTCAATTACAACAATCCCTCTTGGCTATAATCTGATTTCCTCATGGGAATGCAAGTTTACCCCTGCTGACTCTGGAGTCGCCCGATAGGGAGCTAAAGAACCCGGGGTAATTTCCCAGCACAATAGGGTTTCTCTGAGTTGGGTTGAATCTGTAAAGCAGGAGTCATTAGCCGCATCAAAGGAGTTTCATGATTATTCACAGGCCTATTGTTTAACACTTGCACCGCATCAAACACACGATCACGCCAGCCTGCTAAACTGCCATCTCCAGATTTGTGCAGCTGTTCTTTCAACAAACAATTCATCCGCTCAATTAATCCTGAAGCTGCAGGGTAATAGGGCACATGGTAGAGCCATTCAGTACTTTTTTCCTGACAGTACTCTTGGATTAATTTGCCTTTGAAATGTGACCCATTGTCACTTTGGATTTGCAAAGGCACTCCGTAATGCAATGTGATCTGATCTAACAACTTAATGGTGTTCAGTTGTGTAGCACGTTTACATGGCAAAACCATCATGTATCCCGAGTATGTATTCACAATAGTGCATGCATACTGACAACCTTTACTGATTGGCAGGGGACCGATATAATCAATCTGCCAAATTTGACCTGGTAACTTTCCTCTTCGCAACGTACCCTGGACAATCTGAGGGATAGGCATGTGCTGTTGGTGTTGGCACACTGGACATTGCAAAATGATTGTTTTCACTACCTCTAAAGGAATACTGATTCCTTGAGCTTGTGCCAACCTGATAGTAGCCTTTTCTCAGAGGTGCCCACATTTCTGGTGAGCCCACTTGGCCAAACCCTCCAAATCGTCTTCCTGAGCCTCCGCATCCACAGATGAAATCTTGGTGTGTTCATCTGCAACAGAATTAAACCAACATTCTAATGAGTCTATAGCACAATGCGCATCCACATGATACACAGTGACTTCACTTTGTGATAACATTTCCGCAATATCTTGCCACAGTTCTTTTCCCCACAACTCTTTTCAATGAATCTTCCACCCATTCTTTTGCCAGGTTGGCACCCACACCGCCAACCCATTCGCCACTGAGCATGAATCCGTTTACAAATGACATCGACCAGGGGTCTCTTGTTTCAATGCTTGGTAAACTGCGTAAAGCTCTGCAAACTGACTTCTCTTTCCTTTCCCTGACGTTGTCAAAATCTTCTTTGTCTTGGGATTGTATGACACCGCTTTCCAGTATCACTCGGTTCCCACATATAGGGCCGACCCATCTGTAAACCAGGCATGCTCTGTCTTCTCCACGGTCAAATCACCATAAGGTACTCCCCATTTCACGGGAGACTCGCTTTTATCAGACACTTCCGGTGGTATGTAATCTGAGGGCGGTATGTTGGCTACTTGCTCATGTAATTTTGCATCCCCACCCTTCCCTGATTTGGCTCTGTCTTGAATGTACCATTTCCATTTAATTATGCTGGCTTCTTGAGCATGTCCTATTCTATGTGTTTTAGGAGAGCTCAGCACCCATTGCATAATCGGTATTTCTGGCCTCATCAATACATCATCGCCCACCGTCATTTGCTCAGTATCAACAAGGGCCCAGTAACATGCCAGCAACTGCTTCTCGTACGGAGTGTATGAGTTACCAGCATCGGGCAACTTACGACTCCAGAACCCCAATGGCACACGTTTCCTGTCTTGTTTCTACCACACACTCAAGTTAGCATAATTGTCTTGTACAGACACATTCAATTCCACTTCGCCTTCCTTTAATGGCAATAGATCAAGCACCTGCTGCACAGTGTCTTTTGCCAAATCAAATGCTTTCTGCTGCTCTTCCCCCCCACTAAAACTCATATTTCTTTCGTGTTACTTTGTAGAGGGGGGCCAGTATCTGCCCTAAATAGGGAATGTGCTGCCTCCAAAACCCAAACAGCCCTATGAACTGCTGAGCTTGCTTTTTGTTCATTGGAGTGGTGAACTCAAGTATTTTCTGTCGGGCCTTCGGCACCATTTCTCGATGTCCATTATGCCACCGAATCCCTAGGAATATCACTGTCTCAGCTGGGTCTTGAATTTTGTTCAGGTTAATCTCCCACCCTTCCTTCTTCAATCCTTCCATAATGACTTCTAACTGGTTTTGCACACTGCGCTCATCCTTGCCCTGAATCAAAATATCATCAATGTAGTGAGAGATTTGTATGTCAGGTTTACACGGTATCTTGTCTAAGTGCTCTGCCACCAGCCGGTGACAGATAGCCGGGCTATGTATGTACCCCATAGGTAACCTTGTGAAGGTATACTGACGCCTGTTCCAAGAAAATGCAAACTGCTCTTGGCACTCTTCAGCAATTGGCACAGAGAAAAATGCATTGGCTAAATCTACCACTGCATACCAAGTCCCCTCAAACTTTTGGACATTCTCAATCAAGGTAATGGCATCTGGGACCACGGGCACTAAGACAGGAGTGTGTTTATTCAACTCGCAGTAATCCACCCTCATCCTCCAAGACCCATCCCCTTTTTTGACAGGCCAGAGAGGGTTCCATGCGGTAGTAATAGGTCATAACACACCCGCCTCTACATACCCTTTGATGCTGTCTGAAATTTCCTGGTGCCCCCCAGGAATGTGGTATTGCTTCATTGCTACCCGTTTGGTTGCCAAAGGCACCTGTACTGGGGGCAACTTCAATTTACCTACGGTAATGGGTGTGCAGGTCAATGCACTCACCCCAAACTGGTACGTTTTACCTCCCAGTCCCAAAGTCAACCCTTCTAGAATGTCAAAGCCAATTATATACTCGGGTATCGAGACAATCAACACTTGGTATTTCTGCCTAGTCAAATTGCCTATTTTCATCTCCACTTGAATTTGTACTGCGGGGGTCTCCTTTCCCCCTAGACCTGTAATAGTAAATTGCCTGCCTTTGAATCGTGCTGGATTTCCATGAATCAAGAGAGGCCTCTGCCCCGGTGTCTATCAATGCTCGCACCCCTTGCGTATTTCCTGGCCCCCAAAAAATCTTGACATTAACATGGGGCAGCCTATCAACTTTTATGCGAGCAGACGCTGCCGGAGCTTGGCCGTAACCCTAGTCAAATTTTGAATGAGTGTAACCCGACTCTGCCTCTAGCATTGCACTCACCTCCTTCCTCAAATCAGCATATGTTGGCTGGTTTGGGGAAGGTGTCCCCATAGACCTCTCTTCCTGTTCTTCCTCAGGAGGGGCAGAAGGTGAGGTGTCCCTCTGGGGCTTAGTCACCACCTGTTTCTTAACCTGTTTGTAGCGCACTTTGGCTGCAAGCCCTCTCTTTTTGTATAGTTCGTACATGACCCTGGTTTCAATGCCATCAATTTCTTCCCGTGGCACCCCATCTTTTAACAAGGCCAAAAACATGTCTTTTCTGGACACTCTGGAGTCTCGACTATCCTGCCTCCTACCTTCAGTTATTCTCTCACTACGCCCCTCTCTCTCCCGTGGCTTATCATCACTCTTGTCCCACTCCCCTAAATCTGCCAGTTGCCGAATGGCTTCAACTACCTCATCAGTGGGTTTGCCCGTCATACCTACGAGCAAAGTCATAATGACACTTTTGTATGCCGGGGGGCAGTTCTGATCACCATATTCCTGGTTGACACTGAAAGCGGTACGACCCCCATGTGTCCTGGTGCATCTACATGAATTGCCTCTTTCATAGCATGCTCTCTGACCTTTTGAATCGCTTCTTTCAAAGTATACCACTTCTTTTCCTCACTGGGCCAGTCTGTGGTAATAGGATACTTGCGATTACATGCCTGGGCTGCTAGTTGCAGCAAAGACACCTGTGAAGCATGCCCATTCTCATCGGGGGGCGGCCCTGCCCTTAAGACCTCCTGTACACTGGTGTCATTTGTTAGAGGCAAAAAGTGTGGTGAGTCTGTGGCATCTACCAACAGCCCTGCGGCGCCCCTACCTAGCAATCTCACCATCCATGTCAATAAAGGTTCCCCTGACTTTTGCCTCAAACGAGTAATGATTTCCCCAACCTCCTGGTGAGTGTAATCTTCCAGCGTGGTTAAATCCACAACACCGCCCGCAGGATCCTGTGGGTTGGGTCCGGCACTCCGTCTTCTAACCGGCTTAGCTGCCACTGTCTTTTGATTAAGTTCTGCTTTGGAATCCGACTCGCTGGCCGAGCTGCTCTCTGGGCTTGTTGAATCAAAAATGTCTCCATCCCACTTATCAGGGTCCCAATCCACACCCGCGGTGGCCATTACAGCTGCCACTTTGCTTTGGTTGACCCCTCCCCGTCTTTTCCTGTACTTATACCGGGCTACTCTGACTGCCGCCCTCTCTGCCACAGCCTGATATTTATCAGCTTTATCTTTGAAAAGTTTCATTTGAATCTGCTGCATCAACGCAATCTGCTTTTCTGCAGCCAACTCTTTTTCGAATCGCAAAATATTATTTTTAATTTCCACATTTATCTGATATATCTTTCAGTAGGCATGCAGGAGAACCCAACCCCGCCTACCCAGCGCAGAGCATTCCTTTCCCCTCTCTACTGAAATCTGTTGTAAACAAGAAATTACTTCTGACGGATCAGCGTCTCCCAATCCATCATCCTACGTTTCACTTAGCCCCGCGCCACATGCCCACACCTGGGCCAATTTATCATATGGGCTTTTAGCCCACCCTGGAATTATAACATCGGAACATTCACCAGATACGGGAACACTCTTTTTCCTGAACAAACTATTCATCATTATAGTAATGTACAAAACCTCTTTATATATATATTTTTTTCCTTTTCCACACTGCAGTCACTCGCGCAAACACGCACACACAAAAAAAAAACGGATTAACACAGTCCAACACTCACTGCCAAATAACTTTCCCTTGCAATGTAAGCAAAGCCTATCTGCGTTCAAACAGATTCTTTAATATTTGGAGCAATTCATCACAAATATCCCATCCTTGTCGCCAAAAATGTATTGCTTGCCAAGAGTGCACGGACAGTCATTTATCACCAGTGCAGTTGCAGAGCCAATACTTTGAACGCAGGTAGACGACGCAATGACTTAAAACCACATGCACACTTAGAGAGTAAGTAGCACTTATACGGCTATTTATTCATAATTAAACATACATAAGCAGTAAGTGATAACACAGGAATAAATCACAGATAAATCACAGAAAAGATAGTAGGTTAGCAAGAATACATCACAATGGGCGTAACTGAATCCCTCATCTCACCAGAAGCGGCTGGAAGACCCCGGTAACAGCCATGCCGAGAGCACAACAGCCCACGGGTATGTCGCAACAAGGCGTCCCCCCTCCGACTGAGGTCTTTGTGCTTATCCCGTCTGACCGTTGCGGGGTTCCGCATATATGCACTCCTCAAAAAGGGGTGGCAATTTCTCGAACCTTCTGGCAATAGCGCTTGCGCATTGATGAGTGACTGTTGGTTGCCAGCTGGGTCAACCGACAGTAACCCTAAGGAGCAAAGCGCTTCCCTCTCCTAAAAATGCCACGGAAAACAGTCTATAACTCATCTCGAAACCTTGGCGCAGGCATAGCAAACCACAACAAACCTTGTTATCAGGTACCAGCCGGCACCTGCGGATCATAGCTTTCCCAGCGCTGTGTCCTTGGCTGAGAAGACCTGCGTTCCAGGCCCAGCAGCAAATAACATTGAAAACATGTTTTTTCGCAAAGCAACTGCAGCTTTCCACTGAGGCATGGATAAACATCCATTATGGCTCTGAGTGCCCCCAGAATGCACTGCGCACCAGCGCCATGTTTTAGCTCGAGCATCGCACTTTCCCAGCTGGTGCCATAGCCGCTGGCGATTCACTGACCGCCGGCCTGCCTGGGGAGATATAATCCACACTGGTGGAGGCTCCGGAGCGAGGGCCCAATCCAGCGGGCACAGAGCTTGTGGAGACACCGCAGAGGGGGACATAGGGGAGAGGAACTGAGCCTCGGCTGTGCGGCCCCCCTGCGGCCCTTCCCGCTGCACAACTCCACGGGTGGGAGGTCCTGCATGGACCCAGCTACTGGGCATAGAATAAGGGGCCACCCCCACCCCCTCCCCCTGACCCCCTGCCAACAAGTCCATTGGAACCTGCAATTGGGGGAAACTGATGCAGGCAGCGTGTGAAGCAGAGGTGCGGAAGAAAGGCAAAGCCTGCCTGATTGAGCCTCAGGGGAGAGGTGGACTCTGATCACACCACAGGTTGCCCTTGGTCTGGGCTTGGCTTGGGCGGGCCGGGGCATGCACTCCTCCTACACTCAGGCACAGGGAACACCACTGAGGGCAAGAAAGGAAGAGGAGAGCAGGCGGAACCCATCCCAGCCTGCAGTAGGTGGCAGGGGTCAGGGCCCCCAGGTTCATCCCTGGGGCGTGTGCCCGCCTCTGGGAGGACCCACTGCCAGGTTCTGCCCCACAGTGAAAAAGCTGCAACGCGGAGTGGGGAGGGCGAGGACACAGTGGGAGAGGAGGATCAGATGGGAGTACAGCCCCCCGCCCCCACCCGCATGCATAGTGGGGCTTGAGTGCGGCCAAGCAGACCTGACCAGGGTGAGGGCCCCGGGACACCTTCCTGGGGCATGTGCCCGCCCTGCTGAGGGGCCTACTACGGGAGATCCGGCGTCAGAGGAGAGTATACAGGGGCAGGCTATAACCGGCTCCCAGAAAAACAGAGGAAGGAAGGAGGGGGGTCATTGCACGAGCCCCCTATCTTACTGCAGACCTCCAGCGACCTCGACGCCTGTGTGACAGCAAAGATCACAACGAAGGAGAGTGACGGTGCTTGGGCCCATGGAATCGGGGTAATTGAATCCAAATACCAGGGAGTGAGATACAACGCAAGGTGACGGGCGCAGTGCCACAAACCCCCTTGATCCCTTAGGGTGCCTGAGTTGCATTTGGAATGGAGGGCCAAATTAGAGTTCTTGAATACCGGAAACCAACGGAGGAGAAACCAAATCCCAACCCGAACATGTTGGAGACAGGGAGTGACGCTATGTCCACCCAAAGAGATATTGCCTCTCTCCTGGAAAAGATTAGAGGAATGAGGGCAGACATTGGCTGAAAAGTGGACAGAATAAATTTGAGAATAGATGACATGGACGAGAGACTACAGGCGGTGAAACATAACCAGTCATCCCTCAAAACCTTGGAAACTCAAATGGACATTAGGATAGCAGAGTTGGAGAAGGAGGGAGGGCGAGGTGGGTCTTAAGATGAACGATTTCGAAAATCGAGAGAGAAGGAACAACTTGAGATTTTTTGGGAGACCAGAGAAAGAAGGCGAAACGGAGGGGGACCGCGGAGAAGCATACATGAGGTGGTGAAAACAGTGTTCGGCAATGAAAAACTGGATGAGCCCAAGCTGTAAAGGGTTCATAGAGCGGGCACAACCGGGAGGGGCCGGCGCTCGGTACTTGCGTGCTTCCATAACTACCCAGACAAACATAGAATCCTCAAGAAGGCAAGAGGGGTGACATCAGTGGCCCTAGGGAATGCCTAAGTGGCAATATATCAAGACTTATCCGCTCTTACTCTGGCGAAGAGGCGCCTATGTGCCCCCTCACGAAGTGGCTCAACGAAAAGGGGGTGCAGTATCGATGGGTATTTCCCTTCTCCGTATCCTTTGAGGAGGGGTACAGCTATAAACTCATGACTGAGGAGGACATACAAAGAGTCACAGAAGAGTTACTGTAAGGGGATAGACCAAAACAGGTTGACGACTAAAAAGGCCCAGAAGACCGACAATGGCGTATAAAGGGCCAGAAGAGACGTAAAGCCCCAGGCTTCAGAAAATACAGAAAGCTTGGTTCACCCCATGCAGGCCCTTCTAGAGGGGATGCTGAGAAGGTATTTCAATGTTTACGTTGGGGGAGGGCGGAAAAATCAAATGGAAGAAATTCATGTCGAGTACAGAGAAACAGTTTGGGCGCTTGAAATGGAGAGTTTGAGTGAGCCGGGCCGCAAGGGGGAGAGCACCACTGATGATTCAGTTTTCTCAAGGGAGATGGTTCCAGACGGGTTTGGATGCCGAGGGGGGAGGAAGGGTTAAGGGAAGGGGGGAATGGGTGTTCGGTTCTCAAAGTTAATGTTCTAAATCAGTGGTGTGGAATGGTGACCCCGTTCAAAAGGTCTTGCAAGAGGTTGTGTCTCAGGAAAGAGGGGAAAAGGCACATGGTGAGGGGAAAAGGAGATGTCTGGCCTAGGTGATATGCGAATCGGCTCCCGCAACGCCCGGGGCCTTAACTCACCCTCTAAAAGCTCACTGGTGTTACGCGAGTTCAAGAGGTCCCAGCTTGATTAGATGGGCCTACAAGAAACACATTGGAAAAAGGGAGGGGATCCACGACTACGCTCCTGGGAGGTGGGGGGAAGTGTTTATGGCCTCTGATGTCACAAAGAGGCAGGGGATAGCAATCCAGCCAGAGCTTTATGGTTTGAGCAGTAATGGCGGACCCCAACGGGAGATATTTGTTTGTGAAGGGTCTCTTGTACGGGGCTAAGTTGACGATTGGTTCAGTTTATGCCCCGAATGTGCAGTAATGTGACTTCTGGGAGAAAGTTTGAGCTTAATTAATTAAATTCGCAGAAGGCCAACTGGTGGTGGGTAGTGACTTCAATATGGTGTTGGATCCGCAGAGGGATCTCAATAGGATGGTGGGGGGAGGATTGAGCAAGTCCAACCCAAGTGAATCAGATCGTTCTTACGGGGTCAATGAGGTCCTGGGTTTGTAAGAGTCCCTCCATTCGGGGCCTACAGGCGATAGGCCATTTACCTACTGCTCAGCAGCCCATGATTCCTTCTCGCGAATAGACCTGATCTGGTGGACAAAAGTCTGAGAGACCGGGTCCTACAATCACAAGTAACGCTGATGCTGTGGTCGGACCATGATATGGTAGCAATTACAGTTGACACAGGGAATCTCAGAATGCCCCTGGGGAACTGGAGATGCAATGACTTCCTGCTTAAGGACAAAGAGGTGCAGCAGGAGCTGCTTAGGGGGAATCAAGGAATACTTCCTATTAAATGGTGAGAATCCAATCTGTCTGGGACGGGTTCAAGGCAACCATGAGAGGAACCCTGATGAGAAAAGGCTCCGAGAAAAAGAAACTTGGGGAGGAGAGGAGATACAGCTAAGAGGTAACCAGGGGCAATGCATGTCACCCACGAGGGCAAAAGAACTCCAAAAATATAAGACCCAATTAAAAGCGCTACTGACACAGGAAATGGAAACATGTTTAGTAACGTTGGATTCAGAGAAGTTCTTCGACAGGGTCGAGTGGCCCTTTATGATGAAGGTCCTGGGGAAGATGGGGATAGGAACTCATTTCCTGAAATGGGTAACAAAGCTATACAATAGGCCCAGGGTAAGGGTGCAAATAAACGGGGGGCTTATGGAGACCTTCGAGCTTACGAGAGGCACCAGGCAGGGATGTCCCCTCTCCCCGTTGCTGTATGCCCTTGCAATGGAGCTGCTAGCAATAGCAATACGGATGAATGACAAGATCAGGGGTGTCGAGGGGGTAGAACTGGAATGCAAAATCTCTGTTCGCAGACAGTGTACTGGCTTACCTCACAAATATTCAGGTCTCCCTCCCAGCATTAATGGCACAGATAGATGGGCGGTGTGGAAGGATGACCTCAATAAAAATGAATGTACTGCCCAGGCTGTTATATCTGTTTATAGCAATTCATAATCGTCTCCCAGGCAAGTTCTTCAGTGAGGCCACAGGAGAACGTTGGAGATTTATATGGGGTAATAAGGCCCCAGCAGTGAAAATGGCAACATTAACCCTTCCAAGAGATAAGGGGGGATTTGGGTTGCCTGACATTCGCAGATACTATCAGGCGGCACAAATCAGGGGGATGTTAGAACACTTGAGGAAGGATCTGAGGATGTACTGGACTTACTTAGAGGATCTGGTAGTGCACCCCCTGAAGGTTAGAGATTACTTCTGGGCCCCGCCAAGATTAATTCCAGAACACACGAGGTCCCACCCAAAGCTTGGAGATTTTTGGCCAGTCTGGAGGGACTCAATTGAAACGAAGAGTTTACATCATGGCCCTCACCAATTTCCTCAATATGGGGGCCCCCGTTTGAGTTGGGGCAGCAGGGGTTCCTGCATTCACAAAGGTGGTCAGATGCAGGTCTGGAAAGGGTGGGACAACTCTTCAAGGTTGGGAGCTTCCTGGAATGGGATAAGATGCGGGATACGCTGGGAGGGGACTCCATTACAATTTTTGATTACCGGGCACTCTGACAGATCCTAAATGGGTGGTGATTACCGGGCACTCTGACAGATCCTAAATGGGTGGAGGGGGTGTCTAGGGAATTGACATCTATGGAAAAAGGTCCTGGACCAGTCAGTCTCACAGAAGGGAATGCTCTCCAAATTCTACAAGGCAATGAATGGAACCTGCTTATAGGGGAGGCACACATTCCAGAGATACTGGGGGGAGCTGGTGGGGGAGGAGATCCCCGGAGGACGAATGGTTACAAATATATAGAGTGGTGTTCCAGGGAGGGCTGTTCACCTCCACGATAGAGCACAATTTCAAAATGCTAATGGGATGGCACAGGGATCCGGTGAAATTGTCAAAAATGTTTTAGGGAGTATCCCTTTTCTGCCCAAGGGGGTGTGATCATCAGGGATCCCTGGCACACATGTGGTGGTGCCCCAAGGTGTCATGAACCATCGAACTCGCCCCTTTGGGCTTCCTGGTCCCTGTCACGTCGGGCCTTACACTCCATAATACTACCAACATGGCGGCAAGCTCAGCACGCTGCTCGCCAGTCTTCACGTTCTACGCAGCGTCCTCTATAACAAAGCCATACCCCTGCGGCCCCGCGCGTCTCAACGCTGCTACTAGCTGTGATCGGACGTGTATTCCGAACTTTCTCTGGTGCTACTTACTATCCCCTGGCCCCCGGATTCCCTTCTTTCAACTTCTTTCCTCTTTTCTACTTCCTGGAATCTCTGTGCCTCTTCCGCACGCCCCCAACACCTTCTTGAATACTTCTGGAGTTTCCCGAGATCCTGGACATCGAAGCTGAATGTAATCTGGAAGCCGAGAACGGCCGAGCGGGCTTATTTAAGTCCCGAACCATACGAAAGAAGACTCCACCAAAGGAGGACATCAGGCAACATAGACAGGTGAGAAGGGGGGAAACCTGTGACAAATTGAGACGCCACCTGACCAAAGTCGATACAGACATGGAGGCAGCCATCCAGGATCTTATGCGTGGCATGCAAGAACTATTGACCGAAGTACAGAACTTGAAAGCGGAGAACGCCGCGCTGAAACAATTGGTACTCTCACGTGACTCTGCCTCAAAGGACAGTGTTCTATTGGGCGGCATTGTTGACAAATATGACAGCTGTGCAAAAACCCTCAGAGGATTCCTGGATTCTTGTTTGGTCCACTTTACCTTTAAACCTTATTATTTTTCCACGCCCAGGGCTAAAGTGGGCTTTATTATTTCTCACCTATACGGGAATGCCTTAGCCTGGGCCACAACATTAGTTAACACCGGAGATTCTCTTTTGGATGATTATGATGGATTCATTCAAGCACTAAAAACTATGTTTGACCGCCCAGAACAGGTCTTTAGTGCTCAAGAACGTTTACTCGATTTCCAGCAAGGCTCTCAGGACATGCTCACCTACGTAACTCGATTTAAGCAATTGGCTAAAGAAGCGTGTTGTCCTTCTGAAGCTTGCTTCACCCTCTTTCGAAGAGGGCTAAATGAAGATGTTAAGGATGAATTAGCCAGGTTAGCACGTCCTAGTTCTTACCAGGCACTTATGGATCTTGCTCTACAAATTGATTTCCGAATCCAGGAAAGAAAGGCAGAGAAAAGGAAGACCGAGTCAACCATCCAAAAAAATCCTCTTGCAAGCCCTTCAAAATCTGAAGATTCTCCTGCTCCTACAAATGAACCCGAACCCATGCAGCTAGGGGCCTCCGTGGACCCATATCCCCCCAAGAAAGGCTGAGAAGGATCCATACTGGCTTATGCATGTACTGTGCCTCGGACAAGCATTTAGTCAGAGAATGTCCCTTAGCCCCTCCACGGCGTTCGGGAAACGCCAGCTCCCGATCCTAGATGGAGCTCAGTTTCGGGAGAGAGATGCAGGCTCCACATCTATACCATCCTTGAACTCTCCTGGACAAAACTCCCTGGTAGTCTTACAGGCTTTTCTATCATCATCTGAGAAGGAATTCTACCCCATTCTGACACTAGTGGACTGTGGGGCCATGGGAATATTCATAGATCAGGAATGGGTCCTTTAAACACCATATTCCTTACGAATCCCGGAACGTCCAGCAACCTGTAGAAGCAATTGATGGAAGACCTCTTTCTTCTGGACCCATAAGCCTTCAGACTAAGGAAATTGAGCTTGCTATGAACCATCATTGAGAAAGGATGAAGTTTGACATCATAAAATCTGCCCATTACCCAATGGTTTTGGGAATGCCCTGGCTACAAAAACACAACCCATACATCAATTGGACAGCTGGTTCCCTGTTCTTAGGTTCCGAATTTTGTATGTCTGCTCCAGGATCCTTCACCGACAACATCAGAAGAACATTCAACAACTCAGCAAGATCCTCTTATGGTCTCCAACATCATCCAGATTCCTAAAACCTATCAGGAATACGCCGATGTGTTCTCTTCTGCTATTGTCCAAGCCCTGCCACCCCATAGGCCTGAGGACTGTGCTATTGAGACTGAACCTTCAGCCGTGATTCCCTTTGGAAGGATGTTCATCCTGTCTGAACAAGAGAAAAAGGCCCTTCGTGAATACCTAGATACTAACCTAAAAAATGGCACCATACCCCCCTCCAAGTCTCCGTCTGGAGCTTCATTATTCTTTGTTCCTAAAAAAGACACCAAGAAACTCAGACCTTGTCTTGATTATCGAGGTCTTAATCAGTGCACCCTTAAGGATCGTTATCATTACCCTTGATCTCGGAAATCCTGGAAGCCGTAAGAGGAGCCGTAATATTCACCAAATTGGATCTTAGGGGTGCTTATCACTTGATTCGTATTAGAGAAGGTGACGAATGGAAGACAGCCTTCAGAACACCCTTCGTGTCATTACGAATACTTGGTCATGCCCTTTGGACTCTCTAATGCTACGGCAAACTTCCAACGCTTCATGGACCGGGTGTTTTCGGATATGCTATTTCTTTTCGTCATCGTCTACTTGGACGATATTTTGATATTCTCTAAGGATCCTCTCAAGCATGAAGAACATGTTGAATCAGTGTTACAATGGCTACGCGAACACAAGCTTCTAGCAAAACCCGAGAAATGCCTTTTTCATGTTTCCACTGTTCACTATCTAGGATTTGTCCTTAGCCCAGATGGCATTGGCATGGATCAATCCAAGGTTAAAGCCATACTATCCTGGCCAACTCTGACCTCTGTAAAACAGATCCAATCTTTCCTGGGCCTGGCCAATTTCTATCGGAAGTTTATACCATCCTTCTCCGAGATTGTTCAACCGATCATCTCCTTGTTGAAAACAGATACTCCCTATCGATGGACCCCAGCCCAGGAGAAGGGTTTCCAACGCCTAAAACAGAATTTACACAAGCCCCCATTCTGGTTCAACCTGACATAAATCTACCATTCTTAGTGGAAACGGTGCCTCTAACTATGCCATCGGAGCAGTTCTGAAACAGGAACTAGATGACGGGCTGGAACATCCTATTGCCTATCTTTCACGGACATTTACCACCAGTGAAACTCATTACTCAGTCTTAGAAAAGGAACTTCTAGCCATCTGCCAAGCCTTCACCGAGTGGCGTCATTTACTTCTAGGAGCTAAACATCCTGTCCAGGTTCGGACAGACCATCGAAATCTCCAAGTGTTACAGGCCCTGGAATGCAGGAACAGCTGTCAGGCCCGTTGGGCGTTCTTCTTTGCTTAATACCAGTTCCAAATTCATCATGTTCCGGGAACACAAAACGTAATCGTTGACGCCTTGTCTCGGCGCCCTGACTATGAACCTCCTGATGACCGAGCATTTCCCAAGATGTTTCCCCACACAATAATTGTAGCCCAGGCGACCAGCCTCCTAGATGAAGTCCGCAGTCAGACTCAATCCTCGGAACTCTGGAAAGGTATCTCGGACAGGAACCAGTGGAAACTGAAGACCAAAGATGGATACTTGTTCAAAGACAATGCCTTGGTCATCCCAACACAAAAACTACAGCAAAGGATAATAAATATGTCACAATACTCTTCACTCCGGGCACCGTGGTATTACCAATACCCTCCGATTAATACACAGGCAATTTTGGTGGCCTAGAGTGAAAACTGATGTACAAAGGTATATCCAGGCATGCTCTGTCTGTAATCAAAACAAACATGACAACAAGAGACCAGCGGGTTTATTGCAGCAACCTCCACTTCCTACAAGGCCTTGGGAATTCATAGCAACAGACTTCATTGTGGAATTACCACCTTCCAGGGGTTACACAACCATCATGGTCACCATTGATTTGTTCACCAATGTGGCCCATTTTACACCTCTGTTTAAACTACCATCCTCGTCAGAACTTGCTGGAATTTTCCTGGAACACATATTCCGACTGCATGGACTCCCTTCCAAGATCATATCAGACAGAGGGCCCCAATACATTTCTCAGTTCTGGAAACATATTTGCCAAATACTAGGAATCCAACACGCTCTTTCCTCAGGATATCATCCCCAAAACAACGGAGCCACAGAGCGCGTAAACCAAACCTTGGAACAATACCTCCGTTGCTTCGCTACCAAGGTCCAGGACTATTGGTCCCTCTCAATACAGGTGGCAGAATTCGCCTATAATAATTCGGACCACTCTGCTATTAAGACCAATCCTTTTTTCTGTAGCCAAGGATTCTACCCTTCGGTTCTACTCTCCATCCTTCCTCATCCTACACCAGTTCCAACAGTCGATTCCTGGATTGAAATGCTCATTAATGTTCAAAGAGAAGCCAAAGAACAATTCGAAAAGGCCAGGACCCAGACCAAACTGTATGCGGATTCCAAACGAAGACCAAGCCCCTACTACAAAATGGGGGATAAAGTTTGGCTGTCCTTGAAACTACTACCAGGGCATTTGCAAACAAATAAATTGGCTCCTCTATATTATGGGCCATTCCTTATAAAGGAAATCATCAACCCAGTGGCCTACCCACTCAAGCTTCCAGACTCCTGGAAGAAAATCTACCCAGTCTTTCACACATCCTTAATAAAGCCATATGTTCAGACCTCTCGAACTAACCTTCGGCCAAAACCAGTAATCATCAATGACCAACTGGAGTATGAGATCTCCAGGATTTGCGATTCTAGATATAGACATGGCAAACTCCAGTAACTAGTGGAGTGGAAAGGATATCCCCCTAGTGAACGCACTTGGGAACCTATCTCAAATCTAAATACCCCCAGGCTACTCAGAAGGTTCCATCTCGTACACCCGGGCAAACCCGGTGGAATGAGTTTCCGGAGGAGGCATGCTGTCATGAACCATTGAACTCGCCCCTTCTGGGCTTCCTGGTCCCTGTCACATCGGGCCTTACATTCCATAATACTACCAACATGGCCGCAAGCTCAGCACGCTGCTCGCCAGTCTTCACGTTCTGAGCAGCGTCCTCTATAACGAAGCCACACCCCCGCGGCCCCGCGCATCTCAATGCTGCTACTAGCTGTGATCGGACATGTGTTCCGAAGTTTCTCTAGTGCTACTTGCTATCCCCTGGCCCCTGGATTCCCTTCTTTCGACTTCTTTCCTACTTCCCGGAATATCTGTTCCGCTTCCGCCCGCCCCCGTGATCCTGGACATCGAAGCTGAACATAATCTGGAAGCTGAGGACGGCCGAGCGGGCTTATTCGAGTCCCGAACCATACGAAAGAAGACTCCACCAAAGGAGGACATCAGGCAACATAGACAGGTGAGAAGGGGAAACCTGTGACACAAGGTGCAAGTGTTTTGGAAAGAAGTGTTGAGTAAGTAGTATGGAAGAGGTGACAGGGATAGGGTTAGAGCTAGACCCTTTGCAGCTGCTACTAGGGCGCCCGCACAAGGACAGGGAAGAACGGAGGCTCCTGAAGATGTTGGAAGCCATGTTAAGAGCCGGGAGATTGTCTATAGCCCTATGGTGGAAGAAGGAAATGCTCCCCATGAAAGAGGTCTGGATAGGAAAAGTACATAATGTGATGGTTTTGGAAAAGCTTGCGGCTGTGGTGAACGACAGGTTGGAGGAATATCATGTTGAGTGGTCAGCCCTACTGCTTAAAAGGGCGCTGGGGGAAGGAAGCCAAGAGGACTGATTCAAAGGGTGTAGCAGATGCCCAGGGGAAAAGGTGTAGTAGGAAGGAAGAGGGGCGGGGTACCCGGGAGGGGAGCCGAAAGGGGCTAAGTACAGACATGAGAATGACCTTCGGAATGGAGACATTGTTAGGGATACCTCGCACCATGGAACAAAAAAAAGTTGAGTTAAAATAGGGGATTGGGGAGGTTACGCGGGAGGTAGATATCTAGACTGTTATTGGTTAAATGTGTTTTATTTGTAATTGATTGTATCTTTGAAAATGTCCAGATCTCATAAAATGCTAATTAAAAAAAGTAAAAGAAAAAAGAAGGGTCGTTTGTGCTTGGATTTTCTCCTGTTCTGGTGAGTCTCTGATCAATCTGGGGTAGGCGAGTGTTCCAGGAGTCCCTTGCCAGTTTCCAGTTCTGCTGCTGCCGCCCCTCTCCTCTCTGTTGTCTGGAGTTTGTGGGGTGGGTGTTTGGTGTCTTGTTCAGTTTAGGAAGGGGAAAAACCTGTCCATTCCCATTTTGGTAATGAATCCCTTCCTCCTGCTTGAGGCCCTGTTTTGTCGGTTGGGCCCAGGTATATTGTGCTAGTCGTAGTTATCCGTGGCAGGTTTCTGAGAATGCCAGGTTCATGCTGGACTGGTATTCTCTGCCTTATGAGAAAGAGACCTGGCCAAAACAGAGAGTGGCACCCATGTGCATGCATTTCTCAAAACACTACGGGGACTGGGGTCCCCCCCTGTCTCGCTTCTGTCCCTTCTCAGGATCATTGATAGGAAAGATTTCCATGGGGCAACCTTTCTCTTATTGCTTTGTTTTGACTGCTGACCTGACTTTTAGGCGTTACTTGCATTGTGCTCATTTCTATGCGGAAACGGATCAGACAATAACACTATCAGTACTGGGAGTCGGAGTCTCCCTTAGGTAATTTCTTGTATTTTTGGATAGCATATTTATTGTTTTTTAAACTTAAGACTAGATCATCTAGCGCAGTGAAACACGTGAAATGCAATTGACCAATCTGCCCATGAACAATTAATTGATTCCCACCCCCCTCCCATGTAACCCTCCACTCTAGGCACCAAAGTGGTCGGTAAACAAATTCTTGCATTTGCAAAGGGGCACACACCACAATAAGTGAGGTGTGGTTAGGATACTTTGTATCCTTGTAACATTGTGGTTACAAATGCAATGTTAGCAGAATGGGCTGCAGGCAGCAGGCATTTTTCGACTGTACTTTTGACTTCTTACTCGTGCACTTTTGTATTTTACTGCATAACGCCATATACTTAAAATGACTGTGCCATTACATTTTAAGCTGTCCTTTGGCCTTCTTCCTGCTCTGTGGGATTCGGAATTGCTATATATGGAATGCCCGTTCCAGAGGAAAACATCTGCGTTCGTGGGCAAAGCAGCGGTCTCTGTGTGTGGCCGGAGGTGCAGGCTGTGACTGTCTGGTTTCAGTCTACCTCTGTGACCCTGAATGTGTGTTGTTGGGCAGATTGTGTGGCCATTGGCTATCCATGACTGGATAGCGACTGTCAGTTTGAATGGTGCATATTGTGACAAAACAGGAAATTTCGTCCCAGACAGAAATGGAATACCCACTCCTAAACCAAAAAAAACTAGGCTAGATTCCACCAAAGCCTATCAAGATTACTCTAATATACCCTATGCGTATATGTATTATTTCTAAGTAAGCCCTTCTCTCCCCCCTAGAAATACTGGGATGAAGAGGCCACGTACGGAGCAAAAAAGAGTCACGAATGTTGGACACCATTCCAGTTCTTCTTCTGTGTTGTTCTTGTAAATCCACAAACAAATGGAAGTAAGGACTAAGAACTGAGTTGAACGGAGAAGGCAGTAGTGGTGGTAGATAGACCGGAGTGGAGAGGAGCCCAGAGAAGAAGTGGTTGAGATGTGGTGGCAATGGTTGGAGGAGGAGGGGTTAAGAGAGGCCAACACTGTGCTCCCCATGGCAGGCGGGGTTTGGGCAGCAGAGTGTTGCAGGCGGCTTCCCGAGGATTTAATGGCCACACATCGGAGGGACAGGCAAGCCTCCCCGAAGTACTGTGAACGCATAAATTGCACAGCAAATCCCCCCCAGGTGCTACGAGTGCCATGCAAGAAACGGGAACCATGCAGTGGAGAAGGCTCCTGCCTTGGCAGGGAGTGGGAGGTAACGCACATACAGCGATACAGGCAGGCTTTGTAGCCTGGTGTGG